>NW_021853667.1:839228-849551 GCF_003651465.1 Formica exsecta
AGATATATAAAATATCTTATATTAATATATTTAAATTTGAGAAAAATTCTTTTAACTTTTTATGACCATATTTAATGAAATATTACATAAAATATTATTTCATTAAAGATTGTGTAAAAATCCGTGTAAAAATCAAAATAATTTATATAAATACATATATTGTATTTTCCGATTCCAGAATTAATTAATAATATACTGGGTTTAAATAAGTTCACGATGACGAGGCAACGAATTCTAACGTTGCTGCTGATCGCCCTAGAGAGTCTGGTGAAAAAACAGACGTCTGTTCAGCAGATGTATGGAAAACAAAGCGTCGAGCTCATCATGGAAATCTTTGCAAAGTGTTTGTATAAAGAAAACGAGAATTTCCAAGTGGATCAACGGTAATTCGCGGCATATAATTTAGATAAATATTTTTGTTTTTCTATGCTAATGTCTAACAATTGAATTATGAGATGCATTTTGCTAATCTAAATAATATTTTATAAATATTGCCAAATAAAAAAAAAATAAAAGAATTTTATATATATAATAAAATCAAGAATTTATAGAATAAAATAAAAAATACAAAAGATAAAAGATAAATAATATACTGCGATATACTCTTACTAGATATCTAATCAATTTCTTGTTATATTAATTTTTCTTCGACAGACTTTTGTTAGCGATAGGCTCTTACATTTGGGAATGCATGGCACGATGTCCCGTGAATCTTGAGATTTTTCTCAAGAGTGGCGGATTGTATTCCATGCTGGACGTCGTCGAGATCGCGAACTATCCCGTGAGATGTTTGTATCTCGGTGCGCTAACCGACATATGCGATTGCACCTTCTGTGGGCCGTGTCTCTGCACCTGGAGAGGCGCCGATAAAAAGACAGGACTGATGTCCTTGCTCGCGATCGTTTGGCGGGAGGAGGAAGACAGGATCGGCATCAAAAGGCGTGCCGACGGTTCGATAACAGGTACAATTCCGCGAATCAAAAGTTCGAATTACATTTAATTTAATCTCCTTTCTCTTCTTGATAAAGCTATTACAATTTTTGATAACTGAAGACGATCGGTTCAGTCTACTTGAAAAACGCACAAATCTAGAAATTTTTAAATATATTTTTGCAAGAGCTGCTTTAAAAAAGAACTTTTTTAATTATAAATTAAATTAATTCTCGCGTTTGCAATTTCAGATACTGAATTACCTCAGATGGGTACTAAGCAATGGACAGATACTTATCGTTCACAGCTCACGGCAGATGCCAGTCCCACTATAATCGACATGATCGGTTCAATGCGATCGAAGATCTTTAGTATCCTGAAAATCATCGAGAGAGATGGCGATAAATACAAAATTGCTAAAAAACATTACAAGATCCTGCTCCACGAATTGCCAATAAAAGATCGCGTAAGATTAAAAAATCCCTCGATGATCGAACAAAGATCCGTTTGTTTAAAAAAAAAAAAGGACAAAAAAGAAAACGATAGTAATATCAAAATAAAAAATTCGTATTAAATAAATCATCGAGCAAATAAAAATAAAATAACAAACAGATTTCTAATGTGTAAAATACGAGTTATTAGCTTTTGATTTTTAATTGAAATAATGTTATATCCTTATTTAATCTAATTTATTTAATCTAATTTAATCTATTTAATTTAAGCAATACCGAAACGATCAAGTACCTTATTTTTTTTTTTTTTTCAGGTAACTTTATGTTGCGTCGACATGTACCTGCGACTCAAGCTGGGTCAAATGTGGACGGAGCTCAGTAGATACCTTGAGCACGCCGGAATCACGCCGTTAAGCGTGGACGCACATCTAATCGCTCACATGGTGCACTGGCATCATTCCTGGGGTATACTAATCGAGGAGAATCAGAGGAAGCTGATCGCGGCCGTCAAACATGCGGATGAGATCGCGGAAAGGGACGAGTTCGCGAAGATACGCGACTCCAAGCTGGCGCCGGCTTTGGATGCATTAAACGAAGTCGATCGTATTCGTCGCACGACCGAAAGATCGTACATGCTACGTAAGAAGGATCGGCAGAGGCGACAAGTTGACGCCTCTTTGTCGTTTCCGTGTGACGCCGACAACAAACGATGTCACCGAACGTTTTCGGACAAAGCAAATGTCACGGTAAAATTATATAAATCGGATATAAATCGCTGCGAGAGAGATAGAAGTATTAGTACTAATTACAAGTTATATAATATATATATAGTAAAAATTAAAATCAAATTCAAATCTAAAAAATTTATCTTATATGACCATTATATATATTCAAATTAAAAAAAAAATTATAATTACGAGAAAATATAATTTAATTTGCTTATTCGAACTCTTATTTATTTCCTGTTGACATTCTTTTTCAGGCTATTCTCGGACAACATCAATCAATCGATAGTTCGCACCTGGGAGATTCACATAATTTTATGGAATTACTCCCCGTGTCACCCCCTGATTCACTACGCGAAGAAACCTTTTCTTCCTTCATCGCTGTTTCCGGTGATTCTCACTTTTATGAATGCCAGCTTGCAAAAGAGTATCTTATCGAGAACCTAAATCAATAATCTCTATATTTACGTTATTAAACATTCGATAAAAAAAACATATACAGAATTAAATAATTAATTGCAATAATTATATCTTCTACAAGCGAGACAATATTATCTTGTTACGGTAGAGCAGTTGTCCACCTTGTCGACAAGAGTACCTATCGTCAAAAGAATATCATCTTTTGATAGTATAATTTATCTAACAAACATCAATCCATATTCTAAATAAATGAAACCCATGTTTCAAAAAACAAAAAATCTATTATTATTATATAAATGTAACTACATTATTTCACCTATATTTTATTTATTATTAAAATTTAACGTTTATTATTTTCTTGTCATCTAATTTCAATTATTTTCCATTTTTTTTATTTAAAAAAATAAAAAGAAAAAAAGTTTTGTTTATGCCAAAATATCATCGCTCGCCAACGCGGTTCGAAACGCCGTTCGAATTTGGCGGGCGGAAACGCACGTGAGGTCGGCTCGTCCGTTATCTGGCGGCAAGAGCGCTCATCTAGATGACCATCTAGATAATCTCACGGCTATGTCCGGGAGGGTGGGCGAGAGCGACTGGCGAACGCGGCGAGCGGCTAGTGAGAGCGAGCATGCCGTTCGCGTCGCAAGCGAATGCCGTCGCTACCGCAGTCTCCGCCGCCGTCGTCCTCCTCGTCGTCGCCGTCGTCCTCGTCGTCGTACCGGTTTAAAGCGAGACGTGCCGTGCTTCTCACGCCTCTCAGAGACACGATTGTCCCTCGCTCGTTCGCTCGCTCGCTAGCGTCAGTGTGTCGCGCGCCGTCGTCACGAAAGCGCACGTTTCCGCTTAGCTTTCGCGTCTCGGCCCGCATCGTATCCGCACCGCAACGAGCGCGAAACAGCAGCAGCAGCTCGGGGGGATTTTTCATTTCAGAACAATCGCCTCCGACGTTTCGGAGGCACTCTCGCGCGAGAGGCGAGAGATCGCTACTCGTTCGCGCGACGGCGCACTCTCGTTCCCTTTCCCCCTTCTTTCTCGAATCTCTAGTCAACCCCGGACTCTCCCCATCTACTTCTTTTCCGTCCGGTTCTCCCTTCGCCACCCGCGCCTTTGTCCGTCTCCCCCTCCGTCCTTTTTCGCCCTTCGTCGTCGTCGTCGTGAGCACGCTCTCGCCGCTTCTTTATCGAGAAACGCTCGTGTAAGTTTCACGTGAAGCCCTTCTCAAAGCGGAAGAGAGAGAGAGAGAGAGAGAGGGACCCCTCATCGTCATCATTGAAGCAGCTATGGCGCGCGAGGAAGAACGGTGGTGCTTCTTCAACGGCGCGAACGGACGGCAAAGACCGATGCGGATTCCGCTGCTGTTGGTCGTCCTGTGCGCGCTTCTGGTGGGATCTTTGACGGTGGTCGCCGAGCACGGTGAGTGTACAATGTGTACGCGTGTTATATGAGAATGGCGCGTGTATACAAATGTCATTTGCGTATGTGTGTGAATGCGCCTTTCGATAACCTGTTGCGTATCACGGTGGATTCTTCTCGGAGCGGGCGGCGACTGCGTTCGCGAGAGAAAGAGAAAAGAAACGTGCGGAAGAGAGAGAGAGAGAGAGAGAGAAAGAGAGACAGAGAGTTTATATCACGCCTCGAGACAAAGTTCTCTTAAAACGGGCAACGTTTAAAATTAAATTCCAACGGATTTTCGTTCACGCCAGCTAAGGGGAAAGAAAAGGAAAGATCGAAGCGTTACCCGAAGGGATTATCCGAGCAAGGAGCGAGAAAAAAAAAAGAAAAAAGAAAGAAGAAGAAAAAAAAAAGAAAGAGAGAGAAAGAAACGGAGAAAAAGAGGGAGGGGAGGCGGGAGAAAGGGAAAGAAAAAAAGATCTGGCCCGGGTATTATATCTCTCGACGATTAACTACGCAATTCCCCGACGACGCTTTGCTCGCCCGTAATCGTCGTCCTCGTCGACGCTGCACCGATGCAACGGGATCAGGAACGCGCGTATCCCGTCTCGTCGGAATAAGGTCGCGTTCGCTCGCTCGCTCGCTCGCTCGCTTGTTCATGGCCGAAGGCGCCGAGCGATTGTATACGGTTAGTCTGCAGGGATGAGATCGACCACGTATCGATGAAAGTTTGCTAGAATATTCCATTACTTTTGAGAGATAAATAAGGAGAGAAATGCGATAAGTTATCATCTTGAAATTCCGTATATATTTGTATTATTAATTCGTAATTATTAATATATATTCTTATAATATATACATATATATATAATAAGAATATATATTAATAATCCCGCTAATTATTAATATATATATATATTAATAATTACGAATAAAGTATTAAATAATAAATAAATATAGGAATAACAGAAAATGTCACAATTAACACGTTGAATAGATTAATTAATCAATATTTTTATTCTTAAACTTATTATTGGTTGCTTCCCTCATTTCATAGTATTTTTTTACTGTATATCTCTTTGCGAGAAAAGACATCCTATATTAGCCTTCTCTTTTCCAATTGTGTATAATATAATAATATTCTATCGCGTCGCTTAACACGCTGTTGCCCCGAGCCCTTCGATTTAATGAGTTTGAATGTTTTTCTTGAAATTACAAACGTCACGCAACATCATAATCGTCTCGTCATTAAAATAACGATCCGATCACTAATTAGAAAAATCACGCTTCAGGAATGATACTCTGTATTTTTTCCCTCTCCCTCCCTCTCACTCTTTCATTGTCGGATAAATTTATCATTATAAATGTCCCGATATCGAGAGAGAGAGAGGATGGAGTTCTCGGGCGCGTGCAATCTCTTGTGTGATTCCTTCGTTCCGATTTTCGTCGCTGGGAATAACGGTACAGTGAATTTGTGAGTGACAGTTCTCTCGGGGGGGAAGGTTATCTCGGGTCATCCCCCACGCACACACACTGTTGACGCGCGCGATTTCATGATGCAAAATCGCCACTATTTACTCGCGGCAGAATCGCTCGCGTATCCAATTCTTTTATTGTCGTAAATGAGATGATGATTGCAGAAATTACGAGTATTGTCGGTGTCGTCGGAAAAAAAGAACTGCGGCAATTGTTGGTATTATTGGAATTATTGGCACTGTGTCGGAATGTCAAGCGAACATCATCTATTGATATCGCTTGTTACAACAAGCCGTTGTAACGCGAGCTTCTGCACGATTTCTAAATAATTAAAATTAAAATTTCTATAGCGGATATAATTCAAAATTCAATTTCGTTTGAAATAAAAAATTGTTCGCTTAATACTATACAATATTTATGCTACTAGGCTAATTTGGTGATTATTATGAAATTTTTCTATCTAGGTCCAAATCTTCTCAAATCAAATTTTAGCTAATTCAAGTTAATTAAAAAACATTATTTATTCAGGAATATCCTGTTTTAAAAATTGCCAAGTAATTGTCAAGATAAGCTGACTCTGCGGTTGCATCGTTTTTATGATATTAGCATTTTTTTCGCCTTGACGAATGTTATTTAATGCTCGGATGTCAAGACATAAACTTCAATAAATTCTTCTCTTCTTTTTTCCTTCTGTAATCATGTTGTTCGGCGCATATTGTGCACGTAATTTTGTCGTTCGCAGATGGCTGCTGATATTTATAGACAAAGTTGTTCTGTCAGGGACGAGAATACGCTTCATGAACGCGAAGACGAAGAGACGTAAAAATACGTTTTACGAATGGAGGAAAAATATCGTTTCTTCATTAAAAGACGCACGTCCATTATTAAATTCTTCGTTTATTTATACGCTTTTTTGAAATCGTTCGATCAGAAATCACAAGATTGTTCCTTCGTATTTTTATTATAAGTTGTTTTCCCAAAAAAAAGGACGAAACTTTCACGCGATTATATAATTATACAATGCTTGCTCCGAAACATAAAGTATATCTTATAGTTACAAAATCGATAACGGGAAAATATTTTATACACCGTAAATTGACGGCGACTGCAAGTATTATTGCGCGGTGCAACAAGCTGCTGCATCCATAATGCATTACGCCGGGGAAGTATTTTGCAGAAATCGATGGATTACTTCGTAATATGACACGGCATACCATGCATCCTCGTGTCACGTACATCACACTAGCTACCGTTACGGCGAGGATCAGGGCTGTATTAAAGTGTCTTTCTTAAGTTGGGTTCGTGTCAAATCTCGTCACGTTCTGCAAGCTGTCATACGGTCCAGAAGTCCAACGGATAATTACAAACGAGACGCTCTCTCGTTAGATAGATCGATTATTTCGTGAAAAAGAAAATTGCAGATATTAAAACTATTAAAACTCTTAAAACCGCGAAATTTAATTTTTATATCAGTATCGAATATTGGATTTTTCTCGCGCCATTTTATCGGGATATAAAAATAACTCAATGTGTTTTATATAGAGTAAGTGAGCAAAGGTAAAAAAGGTAAAAAAGGTGTAGGAGAAACATAAATCCGTCCCTGTTAAAAAGCAATGCTTCGAGTCTTTTAATAATTCAAAAGGATGTACGTGACCCCTCAGTTGTTTGTTTTATTTCTACACACGCTGTGTTATATTATATTTGATCGCTTATCGTACTCGGTTATCGCTGACAGTAGCGGTGGACCACGCATTTCGACAGAGATATCGGAAAATAAAACGAGGCGATAAGTTTAGATTAGCGTCTCCGTGACATTCGATTACACGGTACCGAGAAATTTGTGTATACAAATCTCAGTTGGTATATATACAAAATGACTAAACTCTTCCCACAACTTAGATAACACAATCAATTTAATGTTAAGTAGATTCACTTCAACGGAAGAGAGATTAGATTTATATATTTAGAATTCATTGAGAAAGATCAAGTTTTTATATCTAGAATTCATTAAATCGGTCTCCAAAGTATATTTACTTTGCACCCTGTAAAGCGCTTCAACAGTACGGCTCCAATTTGTGCCGGTAACTTGACTCACGCAAGGCTGCTTAATTCGCGAGATTAATTTCAAGTCCGCGTCTCGACATTTAAAATTCTATCGAATACAATCGCAAGATTCGCTTTATGACGTGAAGGCCAGGAGCAAGACGATACGGGCGAGAAATATGAAAAAATTCCAATTTAGAGCATAAAAAAAATAAATAAATAAATAAATAAATAATCACGCGTATCATGGAAGTCATTTATGACGTTTGCCTCGTAACACTTAACTCGTTTACAAGCGCGAGACAAGCTTCGTCCAGCTAAGCGCGTAATTAGATTTCGCGTAATTCCGTAGCGGCGAGCGCGTTTTATTGCGCTTTCAATCCCGCCGAGAAGAACGCACTCCTTTATGAAAGACAAACGGGCTATCTCTTCGACCCGATAATTTATGCGAAAACGGCTTAACCGCGACTAACAGTGTTATTGATGAAATAAAATTTCAAATGTAAAATTCCACACACGAACCAACGTATGAATATGCATAATTTAAATCTTGAATTTTACGCGAGCAAAATCGTTTCCGTGTAACCATCCAATTATAACGTCGACGGTTATTCATAATTAATTTAATTATTCGTAATGAATATTTTTACTAAAAGCCGAATTTTAAATTTACGACAAAAAACATGTTGGTCTTTCTCAAATTGGAATACGATTTTAAATAAATACATTTCCAACGTTTTATCCTATAAATTTGTGTTTCTCATAATTCATGTATCGATAATTTCGACGAATAAAAATCGACGATTAATTCGGAACAAAAATTGTCCCTCTCGAAAAGAGTGTTCTTGGCTAGAGTAATTGTTCTCCCTCGTGCAAAGACAATAAGGAGGCAGGAGGGGGGGATATATCGCGTTAAATATTCAGGAGTGTAAAATTCCGCGGACAAATTTCTGCGACACCCGATATCCTTGCAAAGCGAAGCGCGGAAACGCTCTTAGCGCGAAGTGTAGAAATTTGTCCTCGTAACACTTAGCTTAGTTCGCATGCATAATCTCGGCTCTTCCAGTACAACGCGTCCACGCGATTAAATTCGACGTAATAGCACGTTCGAGATACGTTTCGACCATCAACGAAGGGTAGAGAGAGAGAGTGAGTGAGAGTGAGTGAGTGAGAGAGAGAAGGGGATTAAAAAAAAAATACGGTTACGAAAGTCTCGCGCCGCAATTATTTCGGTTTCCAGCAACATTTCTAGTTTCTGTCTACTTTGGCTAGAGTAATTGTTCTCCCTCGTGCAAAGACAATAAGGAGGCAGGAGGGGGGGGGGATATATCCTGTTAAATATTCAGGAGTGTAAAATTCCGCGGACAAATTTCTGCGACACCCGATATCCTTGCAAAGCGAAGCGCGGAAACGCTCTTAGCGCGAAGTGTAGAAATTTGTCCTCGTAACACTTAGCTTAGTTCGCATGCATAATCTCGGCTCTTCCAGTACAACGCGTCCACGCGATTAAATTCGACGTAATAGCACGTTCGAGATACGTTTCGACCATCAACGAAGGGTAGAGAGAGAGAGTGAGTGAGAGTGAGTGAGTGAGAGAGAGAAGGGGATTAAAAAAAAAATACGGTTACGAAAGTCTCGCGCCGCAATTATTTCGGTTTCCAGCAACATTTCTAGTTTCTGTCTACTTTCCGTTTATATTACATATATGTTGCAATTATATGCGTCTTATTAGATTCCTCTAGGTTTCTCCTAACCACATGGCCTGATCGTGGTTTTTTTTTTCTAACTTGTCATGCACATAAATTATAAAAACACTAATTATGAAAACATTACTTATAGGCCGATGATTAAGATGTAAATGTACGGAATGTTTTTTAGAAGATGTTTTCATATGAAGCGGAGATATTAAAAACCAATTTGTGAAATAAGAAGAAGACAGGTATAAACAGATATCAGTAATCTATTAATTATAATAAATGATAAAAACGCGAGAATTTCAAAAATAAAATTTTTGGGTGACAAGTAATAAAATAGATACATCTATTGTAATATGTCCAAAGTGAAGAAATTGTAAAAAAATAGATCGTCAATCAAATTTTTATATATATATTTGTCGAGAAATATAAAATTATTATCATTTTGAACTAATAAAAATCTCTCTTTCGAAAGAGCCTCGAATATAATGGAAGAAAGCATTACTTCATCAATTAAAAATTTCCAAAGTATCGCGTTATCATCATGGAATTTGGATTTCTCAATGCATTCTTAGAGATAAATAAAAAAAATAAACAATAAAATTAAAAGTTAATATATAAATAAAAAACACGAGATAAACAATTGTCAAAAAGATTCTGCAATTTTTTTTTTTTTTGCTTTCCGGAAATTCTTTTACGGAGAAATTTCAACGTCATCGCGAAGGAATTCTGTTTACTATTACGCGCTTTCGCCGTCGAAGGGGCAGAAGAAAGTTCTTATCATTGCATCGATCTACTTCCTTTCGGCACACATTTTCCGGCGTTTGTAGGGGGCGAAAATGAGGGGCAGATAACCGTACGATGCAAGTCGCAAGTTTCTATTCACGTCACTAGCGACTCGTGGCGAATGAACGAACGTATAGCCGACAGCTCATCCATGAGTCATGGCTTTTGTCATATTTCCATCGACGTAGAAAGTTCAACGCACTCTCCTCGCTCTACGCTCGCCGTTACACACCTTTCGTATAGCCTGGGCTTCGAATCGCTCTATTTTCGCTGACGCGGCGCGTTCCGCCGGACTTACACTCGAACTGACCTCGTTTATGTCGCGGAAGAAGCGCTGTGCGAACAAGTCAGCGTCCCCATTGACGGGATCAATAGTCTCGGTAGAGACGTTATTGAAGAAAATGA
>NW_021853667.1:849557-861223 GCF_003651465.1 Formica exsecta
GAGATTGCATTTAAAAAAAAAAAAATGTATTTGAGAGATACAGAAGCACAACTCTCGCGCAACTTGATTCTTATTTATATTGTAGTCTGGTAGTTTTATTCTGTAAAAGTGTGCACAAAAGATATTATTTAGTACTCCCAATTTAATTTTTAAACATATATAGAAATCCAGATAATTTATGCAAACTTATATGTATAAAAGATTTTTTTAATTACGTCTCACAAATTTTGTTAAGTGAGTGTGAAATTTGTTCTTCTCCTCATTAATATATTTATTTATTTGCTTGGATCTTTTTCTTGCCGTTCTCGTTTAAATAAATATTAAAATCAATTGTGTGTCTTTTATTTCATTATGTCCTAATATTTTAATTTTATCTTTAAATTAAAGATAACAGAATTGAAGATAACAAGATCAACGAAGATTCTTAAAAAGAAATATAGATCGAAATCTTTTCTCTTATACGAAATGACAGCCTTTTTAGGTGTTCTTCTTTTTCTGCTCTTGATTTTAATTGTATATTTAATCTCGTATTTAATCACATGTCTGCATGTAATTGCGGATATTTCGAGACACGTTGATGAATAAATGGATAAAATTCTAAATCATGTCTATTTATATATTCGCACGTATTTAAAAATCGCTAGGGTGAGTGAGGAAACTCCGAAACGCCTACATTAGTTCAAGGAAGAGTCACACATCCGTGACAATATTACACACGTGGATACACGTACATAGATATCCTACCGTAACACGAAACCGTGACACTTTGTACCTTGGCCGTACAAAGCGCGTCTTTTCTATATCTCTTTCTCCCTCCTGCGATAACGATATTCAATATAAACACGAGTGTTCCGAAAGAATATCATCACTTTCATTAAAGTGTTTGAACACTCGATCCTCGATAACGCGTTTCTCTCGTTGAAACGATATAGATAAGACATATTGCAAGTTTTCAGCTCCCGATAAATGTCACAAACTGCAGCGCTTGAATCAAATCTTATCACGAAATCAACAATTAGATTAAATCACGAGGCACATCTACTATTTGCGCGCGTCGTTCAATCTTCGATCTATCATTGCTGCAAACGCAATAAATTCTTTTAGAGATATTACGTTATTCGAACATATAAAGATTACATTATCTAAATTTAAAAAAAAAAATTAAAAGTTAATGAGAATTTTTAAACGGAGAAAAAATTAAAAAGAAAAAAAATAGAGAGCGATAAGTTTCGAAATAATATTAGAAACATTTTCGGCTTTATTCGGGAATGGTCCTTGTGTCAGTCTGGCGTGTGTCGATGCGGTGCGTTAACTCCCTTTATTACGCGCGCTTTTATAGGGGACCGTTGATATTGCACGCATATTGCACACGCATATTGCTCTCGCAGACGAAGATGCGTACACGCGTCCGCACGTATCCGGTTTCGGTAATATATATATCGTGTCGTCGTCGCCGCTCGATATATCGCACACGCGCACAATATGTGACATAATCCGTATGTGTATTTCCTGCGGTAGCGACCGAAGCGTGCCAAATATCAAACGTCACTCGTGTCGTTATAAATATATAGCTATATAAAATTAGAATATACGTAAATAAAAATAGAATTATCATGCCCGTATATATTCTTGTACAATTGTAATATTATTAGAGTTAAAGGAAAGTGTTCGATGGTTTCGCGACACTCAATATATTATCACATGCGGAGAATAACTATTGTAACATGTCCATTGTATTTATATATATGAAGTTCCCACCGACGAATGGTGCAACGTGCATTATGCGCGACAGACCGTTTTAAATCGCTCTTCCTTATTAAGCAAACTTATACATATTCCTCTCTCCTTATTCTAATGTAACACACATACACGCATGTAGATTAAGACCGGCGCCACGCGTGTCGGCTTTATAACGACTCCGCTTAATGAATGATATCTTTAATGCGCTTTGTGCTAGGCTATCGTTATCTCGAACGCGTCGCGAGTTACAAAATAGCTTCCTATATATGTAACTGTGTATCTTCTAAAAATATTTAGCTCTTATCTGCAATCGAAAGTCTGCAATTTTATTGTATAAAAGTTAAAATTTTTTATTCCATTAATATAAATATGTAAGATGTAGAGAAAGAAAAAGAGAGAGGAAAGCATTGGTTGAAATTAATCTTATTTCAATTGATCTCATGTCTCTATCTAAATATGGATTTAAAGCAAGGGAAGAAAGGCATAATAAATAATTCGCGCTGAACAAAGTTACGTTAGAAAAGGATTACGCAAGCGCGTCTGTGTGCGCGCGCGATCGTAATTCGTTTCTAAAATTAACGAGCGCAATGAAAAGCGGCGTCTGGGAGGATGTGTGTCGGAGAAATTTCGTAGAGAGGAAAGGGTGCAGCGCGCGGACATAACCGGACACCCACGTGGCCCATTTTATACGCTCATTAAGTCGTCCGCCTTGTGTGAACGGTCCTACCGATTAAACTTGATTGGTCCGTGACTCGCGATGTACGTTCGCCGTATCATATTTATTCGCTGTCCGATTCGAAAAGTGAACGTTCGAGTGCTTCTTTTAATTCTTCTTCAATCATTACTTGCACGTAATAAATGAGACATTAATTTATGCAAAATATCAATGTCACAATCATGACATTTCACGACACTTCGTGCCTGCCAATCAAATTTCATTTTTTGTTAACTATCACCAGAAAAAAAATTAATTGGAATTATTTTTAGATCTAAAAATGTCAAACTTATTTTTTCACAATTATCACGACTCGCGAGAATACCGTATCAAGTTTATCACTTTCGAAGGCGCGGATAAAAGGGTTAAGGGCGCCGTCGATTAGATGGCAATTCGCGCTAAAAGAATTCAGCCGCGAGCGTGAAATTATACGAGTTCATTGCACTCGAGGCGGGTTGCGAGCGCGTAAGATCGTCATCTTTGCGAGCGCGCGTGCGTGTACACGCGTGTGCTCGTCCCGTCACGCGTAGGTGGTGGCCGTCGCGTGCGTCGTTTTACGCCGGAAGCATGTCGCTATTGCATATATTATAATATCGTAGGGCCCGTCCCTTCGCGAGCGCGGATGTTCTCGCCGACAATTTATCGCCATCATGTTTATGTTAAATCATTCTAACAATAAGAGTTATCGTGTGTGTTTACGTTAAAATGTCGTAAGAGCTTGGCTGTATCTTTGCTGTCAAATATTTCAGCAACGCCTCTGCCAGGTTTACAATTTATATATCTTAGAATAATTTATTTTTCTAACATTTGTTCGCTATGATTATCGCATTGATAATTTTCTATTTTCATAAAAATAAAAGAATACGTTATCGCAGGATTAAATAGAACAAAGCCTTGGGAGAGAAATTATGCAATAATGCAAAGTTGTGTTCACTCGATTAGCGAATTAAACGATACTTGCGGGACTGACAAATAATCCGGCTTGCTCGTTAATTATTACATCGGCATCCTTTTGACGTCTGCAACTGATAAGAGCGAAGAGACCGATAAGTGGCTCCGGCGCCGCGCGCGAGTCGTTAAGCTATTCTTGTTGGTGTGCCGGCTCCGATACGGACTATTACCCCAATTCATTCTCAACATTAGTGAATTGTATCCAAGCAGATGCGTGGCGTTAAGAAATGATTGCACATATCGCAATTCTAAGATAAAATGAATATGATAAGTGTGGGAAATAGTTTGACTTAAACTTGAATTATTCGACAGAACATATTGAGATTGATTTGATATAAATAAATTTCAGAGCTTCTACATTAAAATTAAAGTTGTCTTTTAAAAATATATCTTATGGTAACATAAATTTTTGAAAAAGACAAAATTTTTTACATCTATTTTATATTATTGGTTTAAAGGATTTTTGTTAGCTTATCGCCAATAATTTCTAAGTCCATTGTTATACATGGAAGACACTACCGTGTATTTGTATGTATGGGTAATTATTGTCTGGGTTTTTAAATAATTAAATAACATATACGCATCATGCTCATTTTGTTGTTTTCGCTAACAGTTTCACGAGTCTAGAAGAGGATTCTTATGATTTAAAGTAGCATAATCCAATGCGTAAATTATTTTCTTGGCATGGCTTAAATCCAACTTTTACTCTTTTCCATGATAAACTTAATTATTGAATAGAAAAATCATATAAAGAAAAATTCTAAATTATATGTTATAATTTTTTTTGCTAAATATAATATAGGAAATATTTTTTTCTAAAGATTTTACTGGTATATTTTTAATTTATTTATATATCTCATTCTTATATATCTCACAACACACACACACACTTTGCATTGCATTGCTCGTTTTAATAGAAAGGATCATGTTACCATTAAATAAAAAGAACTTGTCAACACGAACGTGACGGACAAATTGATTTATCGACAAGTTTGGGAAGACAAAAGATATATTAGCTGATCCGATAACTAATTTATTTCGACATGCACATTTCGACACACACACACACACATATACACAATAATCCATTAATATCAATTTTAAAATATGATTAATGTTTTGACAAAACTTTCAAAAAATTTCAGTCCCATAAATTTTTTATAATAATAATAATAAATTTCTGATTTGATAATTTAATAAAACTAGTTCAAACTAAATTTGTAGAGATTATTTATAAACTGATTTTATTTATTTATATTTTATTTAGATTAAGTTATGCGATTTTAATATTTCTCCGTAAAACAATATTTCAAAGAGAGGAACGTATCTTATTTTCTACACGATCTTGAGTTTGAATTAAGATTATTATTACTACCACGTGCCGATAATGATCAGTCATGCACAATACCGCGATACCTTGTTTATTGCAAAAGGTCTTTCAACGTTTGACTGAACGATTGAATTACACACACACACACACACTCACAACACACACACTTTGCATTGCATTGCTCGTTTTAATAGAAAGAATCATGTTACCATTAAATAAAAAGAACTTGTCAACGCGAACGTGACGGACCAAATTGATTTATCGACAAGTTTGGGAAGACAAAAGATATATTAGCTAATCCGATAACTAATTTATTTCGACATGCACATTTCGACACACACACACACATATACACAATAATCCATTAATATCAATTTTAAAATATGATTAATGTTTTGACAAAACTTTCAAAAAATTTCAGTCCCATAAATTTTTTATAATAATAATAATAAATTTCTGATTTGATAATTTAATAAAACTAGTTCAAACTAAATTTGTAGAGATTATTTATAAACTGATTTTATTTATTTATATTTTATTTAGATTAAGTTATGCGATTTTAATATTTCTCCGTAAAACAATATTTCAAAGAGAGGAACGTATCTTATTTTCTACACGATCTTGAGTTTGAATTAAGATTATTATTACTACCACGTGCCGATAATGATCAGTCATGCACAATACCGCGATGCAAAATAGCTAACATCACCGTTTACATTATGATGTGTTTGCTCGAGCGCGAATCTTGCTTACTTGCCTGTTGCTCTCTATCACTTCTACGCATCGTTAGTATATTAAATTAATAAACTCACCTGTTTTCGACATATTTGTATTTCCTTTCAATTATACGTAGCTCTTAATCGAAAAGTGATGAATTTATCTGTAACAATAACGAAATATCTCATTAAAATAAATGCGTGTTATATTAAATCAAATATCTACAATGAGATAAATGACAACGAAAAATAAATACGCGAATTAAATATATTATATATTATAATAATTTAATTTTTTTGACTATTATAATTTTATATATATAAAAATTCACTCGAGAACGCATATATATATATAAGTATTCGTATATATTCTCGATAACTTTCATATAGGATAAATGGATAATATGGTAAGAGCATCGATATGCCTAGAAAGAACAATTCCTCGAGATGATTTATTTTAATGAAGCTGTTTTATGATCAGAAGAATGTTTTGCGGTCCATTTCTCACTCAAGCTTTCACCGCTCTCGCCGAGGACGGAGATTTGCCGCGACAGCTCCGTTTATTTCTTACAGAGTTTCTGGTTTATATCGTATTTCGAGGAAGATTTAGAAATTCTTCGCGTGGAGATAAATTCACTGCTACGTGTATATAGAAGGGCAGACAAATATTGATTCACCCGTCATGCAGATCACGCCACACTCACACTCACACTCACACACATACACACACACACACACACACACACACACACACACACACACACACACACACACACACACACACACACACACACACACACACACACACACACACACACACACACACACACACACACACACACACACACACACACACACACACACACACACACACACACACACACACACACACACACACACACACACACACACACACACACACACACACACACACACACACACACACACACACACACACACACACACACACACACACACACACACACACACACACACACACACACACACACACACACACACACACACACACACACACACACACACACACACACACACACACACACACACACACACACACACACACACACACACACACACACACACACACACACACACACACACACACACACACACACACACACACACACACACACACACACACACACACACACACACACACACACACACACACACACACACACACACACACACACACACACACACACACACACACACACACACACACACACACACACACACACACACACACACACACACACACACACACACACACACACACACACACACACACACACACACACACACACACACACACACACACACACACACACACACACACACACACACACACACACACACACACACACACACACACACACACACACACACACACACACACACACACACACACACACACACACACACACACACACACACACACACACACACACACACACACACACACACACACACACACACACACACACACACACACACACACACACACACACACACACACACACACACACACACACACACACACACACACACACACACACACACACACACACACACACACACACACACACACACACACACACACACACACACACACACACACACACACACACACACACACACACACACACACACACACACACACACACACACACACACACACACACACACACACACACACACACACACACACACACACACACACACACACACACACACACACACACACACACACACACACACACACACACACACACACACACACACACACACACACACACACACACACACACACACACACACACACACACACACACACACACACACACACACACACACACATATACATTGCGCGCTCGACGCTGCAACAAACATGCAAATATGGTTTATGACCAAGACATAATTAATTTCAACCGAAGGCATTAAGACAGAGTACAACAGGATGCAATTATAACGATGACGAGAAAAAGAAATGGGATTCTGTTCTGCGAATTTGCATAGGAATTTTTCGATCGCGCTGTGCGAATACGCCGTGATAATAATTAATTAAGTTTCAGCATAAATCTTTGTCGATAAAAAATCCCTCTAAGAATTCGCTCTAAGAACGCGGTCTCGTTATTGATATATGCATTCCTTATGTATGTACCGTATATATTATTTAACAATAAGAAATTGAAAATTTTTAACTAGAAATACACACAATATAAATGAAAATTAAAATTTACTAAAAAAAAAAATCGTTTATTTTATGATTTATCTTATTGTTAATATCCTATTGCCATGTAATACTAAAAAAATCACCACATAATGAATATTATAAACATATATATATTATTGTAATTTAATGTAATTTTTACTGTCACTCATATTTTTCCTCACGCTTATCAAGAATAATTGAGAATTATTCTTACGCAAAAATAATTATCAATTATTCTTGATAAAGGTGATTTCGTTGTAATTTATTGGACAATATAATTTATTAATTTATTAACGTCAGGCACGAGAACGTCATTTGCATTTCTCGCACAATTCCGTTGTCGGATTAATTGGGGCAAAATGTACCGTTTGTCGACTCTGAACGAAGAAGGAAAGAAAGATGGAATCTCACCTCCGTATCGAAATAAATCGTGGGAAGTTCAATCCGCCGTTTCTGCCGTATCTATTATCGTGAAGCCGTACCGATAAATAGAGAGTTAATTACCGCCGCGCCGCTAGATTGCCACATAGATTTCGAAAGTGCCTATTAAATGCGGATCTAATTGCTCAACTGATAAAAATCGTCGATGACCACACTGTATTTTCACGTTATATCGCGTAGCTTCCATCTAGAAAGAGCCGTTTATGCCGCCTACCATTTTATTGTATATATAATTTATTAATTGTTTTTATATATTATCTTTTTCATTTTTATATTATTATTCTTAGCTCAAATTTATTTTATAATAATTAAATTATATTCTAATTTCCCTTGCTCGTTAAATGGATCGGAGGACAAATGAGTCAGTCTTATGGTCATCGTTACAGTCGAGCAACGTTATGTTCGTGAAGAAACACGCGTGCGTTATCTGCGCCAGCCGTGTAATCATAGACTCGTGCGCATTACATAAATAATAATTAATATAATCATAATAAATCGCGGCTATTTCGACGGTCAACATCTGCCGTTTTTTAGCGGTCGTTAATCTGACATATGCGCGTGCGCATCAGTAACATGCGAGATTATGTCACTTTCCAACGATTTCCTCACCGATTATTTTGAATTCGATTTGGATAAGGATATTAGCAATAGACATTTGTATCGTGCGATATACATTTTATCAAGATTTAAATGTATATTCGAGAGATAGATTATTTACGCGAATAAATGTCAATGATAAAAATCAGTCTTCTAGTCGGGTTTCGCCAAATTTTTGTTGTTTCAATATTGCGTTAAGTCGCAGACAATACGCTGGCAAGACGCAGTTTGCACTTATCTATGTGCATTATCTATATTTTATGCGATAATAATTTTCGAGCCCGCGCTAACGAGCGCGATTGCGCGTCGAAATAGTCATCAGAGCGTGTCGCTGACGTATTTCGCGCGAATATTTCATCGTCGTCGACGAAAGAAACAGGTATATGTTCCTATATGTGTGTGTATCAGGCTTGAAAAGTCGTAGCCTGCCGTTTTTTTTCGCGATCACGGGGCCACGTCCTTGCGTAAGCATGTGGTGTGACTGACGCAAAAACGTCATCCTGCTCGTCGTAGCGAATCGTCTTCTCTTCGAAGAAAACGTTCTCGTTCGATTTCCATTTATCCTTTTACTCAGGATGCGTTGCAATAATTCTCAATTGCATGCAACAAAATGGGATACGGCTTATATCATGACGAGAGTTAAATTGATCAATATTTTCATATACAAATTAAAATTATATTATAAAAAAATTATAATAAATATGCAAATATGTCTCATTCGTAAATAAAATTGTTGAGGCTAACTTTAAATAAAATTAATATGCAGTAAACTGGAACAATTTTTTTACAAATTGTCATGCATTTTCAGTTTGTGTAGTCTTAATTTGCGTTATATTGCGTCTTGCAGAAACTGTTGATATTTCTGTCCGAAATTACGCAGTGGAGTCAAATCTGTCTCTCCAACACGCAATCGTCCAGCTCGGTCGCGTTCTGGTGCAAGGCCAGGAATTCGTGTTTCCCCTTCGTCTTCTTTCTTTTTTCCTCGAGCTAGAGAGGAGACATATGGAACGAACAATGGTCGCTTTCACCGAAAACCGCGTCGCTGGCGAATGAGCGAACGAACGAACGAGCTCCAAGGAAACAGAACAGACGATAGAGGTCTTTGGCCCTCTCGTTACTCCCTCTTCTTCGCACGATTTGTGTTTTGCGTCTCTCTTCGCGCCCCTTTCCCCTGCTTTTATTTCTTTTCTTTTTTCCCTCGTACCCCGGGAGGACCGATTTTACGACAGCAACGACTGGTGACGAACGAACACACCAACGATGACGACGACGTTTGCGTCGCGCTCGTGTCATTATGCCGCTCGCTGGCCTGAATATCCTTCTGGCGTATCGGTTCGAATGCGTGTTCGCCGACGCGTCGAGAAAAACTCGCACCGAAATCGAAATCATATATCACGCCTCCAAGAATATTAATTTTGAATTTTTGCATTCATAAAAAGTCTCCGCTTTTCATATAACAAATCCATGTCTCTTGGAAATCTCTTCAATAAAAATTTTTTTTAAAAGTTTCTTATTCATGTCACTTATTCTTAACATATGTTATAAAATGTATATTATTCCATGAAATTTTAAAAACTTAAGAGAATAATTAATAATTAGGAAAAATTTCATGAAATATATGCATAAAATTATATGTTTAAATAATTTATTTATTTAATTAAATTACACAATTTAAATTTAAAATATGTTCATGTACTAGAAAAATAAGGAAAAGATAAAAATTTATCTGACTTTTGAATAAATTTATCTTATAGTATGATAAATTATAAAATAACAGAGAATTTTTTCTCTTGTACTCATCTGATGACTAACGCGTAATTTAAAGCACGATTCGCGAGGAAATGGTCGATTCGATTCGCCGATGGTTTCAAGATTACCGGTCTGTGACCATCGATGGATGGCAAAGCGTCACGCAAGACAGGAAGAAAAATTCCCCGCGTCGCGTTTACGTATGCAGTGAAGCGCGGACGAGCGATTGTGAGAATTTCTCACGTGTCATTAAACTATCTGTATTTCCGACGACTGACTGCGGTTGCAAACCTTTGTTCTATTTCCCTTGTCGCACACGCTGTAAATAGAAAAAATTATATGACTCTTGCGGATAATCAAGAGACACCGCAAAAAGCTGTAAACTTTCCAATTTTTCTCTACTAAAATTAAATTAAACTCAAATTGGTTTATAAATTTTCTTTGATATATACATTCGAATTTAAATTATTAAATGTCTAAAGTCTGGAAAATTTTGAACGTGGGTTTTCTCTCTCGTCAAGTACGACATTTTTAACGACATCGAAAATTCGGTGACATTTAGTATAATGATTGCAAATCTCAGAACATTTGAAATACGGCGTAAAAGATATTCGAATGCGCCGAACATTTTTCCCTTGGTAATGCTAGCGATGGGGACACGGAATTGAGATGAGATTTTTTCCTCGATCATCACATTCGCAATTTAAGATACATATAATTATTTCGAAACACGCTAAACGATGGTAGGTAATAAAAAGAGAATGGTAATATTTCACGATGACATTATCACATTGCGTATATGGATTCACGATCTCTTCCGTCGATACGAATCGAGAAACGACGGATACGATTTAATTGCGATGGGGAAAGCTGCGATATTACAACAAGATATTGAAAGACTAGGAAAATTCGATTGCAATCTTCGTATTATCCGAATTGTGCAAAGAAATTTTTGGCCGTTTATATTTTTTCTAATTTATTTAAAAGTTTATCACTTAGAATGGTCTGAAATTTAGAGAGAAGGAGAGAGAGAAAATGCAGACACACACATACACATTTAAAATTGCTTTAAAAATATTTAAAAAATAAGCTTTATATACACACACATACAACACAAATTTATTATTTATAAAAATATATATCATTGTTGTATATATATTTATATGTATATACTATTTATATATATAATAA
>NW_021853667.1:861625-865137 GCF_003651465.1 Formica exsecta
TTACAATTTGATATATAAAATTATATAATTTAAATTATATAATTATGCGCACGTGCAATGCATTTTTATTATTGCTAGTTTTTAAAAATGGAAAATTATGTGAAATATAGAAGAAGTATTCTCAATTATAAAAAAATTATAGGGGAGCGAAACTGTGAAAGCAGAACAATCGAAAGACGTGAAAGGTAGAGACAAAGAGGGAATATTTATATCGGCACAGGCAGGATATGTTAGTTCATCGTATCACTTCCGGATGATAGAGTTTGTGCAACCTCTCGCGGGTGTCTTATCTGTATCACTGACATAATTGTCGGCGTAATAGAAATAGCATAGTGTCCGTTATACGGATAGTAATTATGTGTTCCGGATATGTTTGTTTGTATGGAATCAATTATATATATATATATATATTTTTTTTTTAAAGAAATAGGTGAATAAAAAAAATTTTAAGGTAAGACAAAATAAATGTAATTAAATATAGATATAGATTAAAATTATCTAAATTGGCATTGTATCTAATTTGATATAAAGTAATTAAAATAATTAAAAACCAATTTATTTTTATTGTTTCTTAATTTCTTTTATATATATATAAAAGATCAAATTCAAGTATAAACAGCAGTATAATCATTTTAATTTCACGAAAGTATTGTACAAAGTGTCTCGATTTGAAAATTCGACATCATAATTTGGTGTCTCGTTATTTCTATCAAGAAAGAGTTTCCTCCAAATCAGTCGAAGTGGTCATTAGACAGGAGGAGAATATGGAACACCCAGTACATTCTTATGAGCTAGACGACGATTGTATCTAGAATCTGCGACGTAACTTAAAATAACCCGTGCATTTTCTCGCGTTGCAAATCGCCGATGCCAGAACGGGTTCTGGACAAGGGCTATTTTTATGGGGTTTCGCCTATGATACGGAGGACAATCGTTTAGTCACGTTTTAAAAACTGGTTTCTTTGCCTGCGTTCCCTGCAGCTCGTCAGAATGTTCGATTGCGGAATGAGATGCAAACTTTTTATCGCGAATAATTTTTAGAGAATCTTTACATATTCCTTTATGATGGAATTTTTCGCAACTCAACATATTTGATGACAGAGATGAATATTTTTTTTTTACGGGAGAGTTTATATATTCATTATACATATATCAGAGTTTTCAAATTAAAACATATTATTATTGAAATTCGATTCGAAATATTGATTTTGATATCCCATGTGTATAATTTGCGAAAACAGAAATAAAAAATGTCTTCGAAAATTTTTTTAAGGTCGTCCGCATAATCGTTTGTCATCTAATTTTTGATGGCCTCACACACAGACGTGGCTTTCTTTATCTTGCTATATTTAATTTATAGAACTGTCTTTCATTATTAATATGTGATATTTTCTCGACAGAATTCCTCGATTCAAACAAAAAAACTTGAATATATCAAATTATAATATTGTGATATAATAATGTATAATAATTATAAAAAAATATTGATTAATTATAACACAAATTTTTCACAATAATAATTATAATCCTGCAAAAATAACCTTCTTTATATGTACATATTATTATTGTTTATTAGTAAAAATATAGCATGTATAATAGATATTTGATAAAAATACAATTATATACGACAGAAATATAATTCGCGATAAAGTTATTCTCGTGATGAATATATAAATGCTTTCTGCTCGTAGGGCGGATGTTTTCTGCTTGAAAGCGACGTCTGTAAGTTGAATGTCTTGTTTGGGTTCTCAATCGAGTCGTTGATATGTCTCGTCTTCTGCGTGTTAACACTGTCTCCGTGATCATCATAATGTATGCACGCTCGCTCATATTTGGCATTGACGAAAGTAAATGGCATAAGATGACGCATTCAGCGAGCGACCAATATACTTCGTTCTATTTTTGTACCATTTTTTTTACTTTTGTCCCCACCCCTTTTTTCCGTCAAAATATTCAGGACACTGGGTGTCGAATTGCAATGTCTTATTAATTAGAATATATAATAACTAGCGACTTTATTAAAATCGTATCTCTGATAAAAAAAAAAAAGAAGATATAAATATATATTATATGTATTTCTGTCCTCCCGTCCATTTTTTAATAATTTTAGATTGAGATTACAGATTATTTTTCATTTTCGTATTTTGGATATGCCAGAATTATGATCAGAAGAGTGATTGCGACTACTATTTTCATGTTGTCTGACATTTGCTCCGAAATTTTCAAATGTCACGGAGATTGTTCGAATATCTTTTAATTATTTTTTATTACGGATCTTATTTTTAAGATTATACGGAGAAACGCCAATCTTCTTGAAAATTCTTTCGAGTTTTTGCACTTCCGTAGATTCAAGACTTTAAATTATTCGACCATCCGTCGCAATATGCGCCTACCTACTCTCCGGCAATAGTGTTTTCTCGAAACCCTCTCAGCCACTTGCCACGTTATCAGCTATCAAGCGCTAAAGTCGACCCACGCCAACTCGTTTACTAAAGGGGAGAGAGAGAGATAGAGAGGCAATAAAAGAAAGAGTTGGGTTATCTCGAGCGAGCACCCACAAACGCGCATACCTGGTGCCACGAGACATTTGCATACTCGGTCTCTTGCGTTCTTTTCATCCGACTTTTCACCGCGAGAGTGGTCACCTTATCTAGGACAACAGCAAGCACTTTCCTCGGTCTGAATCGCGCCGTTCATTATTTCGGAATTTCTATTTAATTTTTTCGAAGTGGCTATAGTGAAATAGTAGGTTATAGTTAAATAAATTTGATTAAATATCGCCTAAAAAGTCATCAAATTTTCAATCATTACTGTCGTATTCAATCATTACACTGCCATATTTTAGATATATAATATAAGAATATATCAGGTGATTGCATAAGTTCGTGCCCGATTTAAATATAAACTTCAATAGATTATATTTTAGATTTATTGAAAATTTTGTGGTGATTCAAGTGTACAATAATAAAGTTTCTATGGTATAAAGATTAATCACGAATATCTGTAATCTCTACTTTATCGGAAAAGGAAAGAATACACAATAGGGGAGATAACGAGGATAAACGCTTCGCGAGCTATGTGCTACGTGTTATACGTTTTGTAGACAAAACGTCATAGCTATAATTGGTATTATTAGCATATTAGATCATTAAGAACTTTAGCGAGTCACTTTAATCTTGGTCTTTTCTGTTCTCCTGTTGGCAAAAGAGTTTTACGCGAATCATAATTAATGTAATTTATCTTGGTTTGCGGAAACAAGTGTGTCCATTATTTGCAAGAATTGTCATTAATCGTTTTACAGCCATATCGCGTACTTTATCTTTCTTGAGATATTGATATAAGATATAATATCAAGCATACAGATTGATGTCAGATATTAATTTTAAACACTAGTAAAATTTTCGATAAAATATAAAAAATGAGATTGGATATATACAGATCGCGTGATAATGAAATTTTATTAGTATCTATTATCTTACATTCCTGATATCATTAAGATATTTTCACACCGG
>NW_021853667.1:866030-881074 GCF_003651465.1 Formica exsecta
GAAGAGCGTGACCCGAAAGATTGGAAAACGATTCGTCTGTTTGCGCACTCTCATTTTTCTTATGGCGCCTCTCGATATCTGACATTCGAACCGCGGTTTTTTTTGCAATAAATTAAAAGATGACGCAAACCTCGATGGAGTCATCGGTTGAAATGCCATTTTATTATGGATTTGATGAAAACACACTTCGTCATCGATATTGGAATATCTCAAGAGATATTTTGATTTTTCCTTTTTCCATTCATCTTCTTTCTTTCCTCAATCGTAAAAACATTCGCGGTCGCGTATTTTGCGGTGTATTTCATTCGAAACCGAAATAACATTCTCGAAATGTGGGTGAATCTGATAGCAGCGAGCGTAGCATTGACATTGACCATCGTGCCGTTTCCGTCTTGATATCGCGGTAAAAAATAATAGAAAGGAAACGGAAAAAGCGTATAATGGAACTAATGAGCGCACCCTATTATCAAATTACACGGAAAACCTTTCACGCGCATCCAATTACGGTCGGCTAATAAAGTGTGTCGCGGAAAATTATTAATGCATACAAAGGTAAACATTTGAATGACATCACAACGTCACGCAATATATCATATGATTGTGTGGGAATTTTCAATTATTCACATATATGTTTGTGCAAAAATTGAAGGAAAATTTCAGACAGAAAATTCTTTAACGTAAAAGAAAAAATTAGTTTACATCTCTATCGCGTTTTCTCTCTCGAGAGAATAATTATCCGAAATTTCTTTCTATTCTCTTATACATTCGATTGATTCCTTGAGATAATTAATGATTCGTAGATATCGGATAATTTATTCGCGATCCCATCAAAGTCGATCCATCGTCGCGAACAAACTCAAGGACTTGCCGTCGATCGCGCGTGCACAATGGCCGAATCTCCTTAAAAAGATTTAGGACGAGGACATATTGGGCGCGCGTGCATGCCCGATAAAGTGCAAACGGCCTCTTCGGAGAACGGTTATTTTTATCATATACGCGTCTGCTTTCGATCTAATGGAAGCCAAATTTCATATTCAACGATTCGTTTGATCTGCAATTCATTGAAAATTCCGTCAAGCAATCTCGCGAAAAAAAAAAATCGCTCACCGTGTCTTATAGTTAATGACAGCTATTTTTCAAACTATTAACCCATCCATACGTAAACCGTGAATTTTCCACGCTTGCCTAGAAATTCTTGTTTATTTTCCGTACGCAAAAATTGATGCCAAGCATAAATTCTTCCAATAAAACTCATTTTTTAAATTTAATCTCTCTTTAATTAATTCTTATTTCTCATTCACGTCTTTACACAGGATAACATAAAATAATAAATGTTAATCTATATGCACGAATGGTAGATATTTTCTTTTCCTTATTTATTGAGAATTCCACGCTAATGATGCTACAAGGTTACGTGGTAAAATACCACGGTTATTTTCCATTTCGCGAGACGGAATGTGACAGAGAAATGTTTCTTCGAAAGATTCGAAATCGGGACAATTTAATGATACGCGTATGAAAATACGAAGTTATTTTTATATGAGAATTGGAGTAATCAGGTTAATGGTAGCAGAGATATAAATATACAATCAATAAAAATAATTGTCATCATTTTAATCGCGTCATCATGGCTGTTATCGCTAAAAAATGTTGGCTGTTTAATCTTGTCTCAAATTAATAATAAAAAAAAAGTTTTCGATTAAATTATTTATGCCTAGATTTTCTCTATATTAATTAATTTTGAAGAAATTTTAAAATGGTCCAAGTTTTTTTTTACGGTAATCTTATTTAAGCTTTTCATTTTGACATTGCTAGAGGGAGAGAGAGAGAGAGAGAGAATTTTTTCGACAAGTGTATAATTTATTCTTAGCCATGCTTAATTTATGGCGTAAAAACGGCGATGTCGGAGCATCTTTTTACTCACGCCGTCTAAATATATCACGCGTACATGCGGAGGCGTCGGGACGCCAACGCGTTCTTCGCATCGTTCCTGGCTAACCGGCTTGCGTTTCGATCAACAGCGTATAACATTGCACTTTAAAACACGCGGATCTATCAGATATATAAATGTCAATCTATCGTACGGATATTGATTATGCGCGTATCACGTGAGACACGTTAATATCGCGACTTCAAATGATCGAACGTGCACCTTATCACAATAATTTAATTTTTATTTCGTTTTTTTCAAAAAATGGCTAGTAGCAAAAAATTTTTGTTCTCGGATCGATTTACAAGAATTTCTTCTTCAGCTGTATCGTCCATTTTTTAAATGTGACACGA
Organism: Formica exsecta; assembly: GCF_003651465.1. Taxonomy (NCBI): domain Eukaryota; kingdom Metazoa; phylum Arthropoda; class Insecta; order Hymenoptera; family Formicidae; genus Formica; species Formica exsecta. The sequence goes on from NW_021853667.1 coordinate 868,314, forward strand.
TTTGACTGCGTTGTGACAGTAACATATGATTACTGATGGTGTTATTGTAATTTTAACATTTACAATTTTACTTTATATTATCGGTGTCGAAAACACACGTTATTCGCGAAATTTGACATTGGAACAAGTCAAATATTTCGGGTGCATGTCGCAATAGTTTCTCTCTCTTTCTCTCTCTCTTTCTTCCTCTTCTCTTTTAGCATATTTGACAATTTCCTCGCGACCTGCAGTCTCCCAATTGCAGTAAACAACATTAAAGTAATAACTGTGGGAGGCACAGCTGTTTTGTGCGCTCGCTCGTCAACTTCGTTTTGCTTCTATTCAATCCAATTTAGTCGGGAATATTTTTCCTCGGACGCATATATATATATATACTTTGTTATATATCATATTTATATTATAACTGACAATGACAATCAGCAGCGTGAAATATTAAATCCAAGTCGGCCGCGAGAGTTTCGTGTAATCGTAAAATCACAATCCAGTTACGTAGCTGAGATAATGATTATACAATTGGAACGATTATTTTGAAATAGCAATTGTCGCGATTGCATTGAGTCACGATTACCCGATCAAATCCGATGCGAAGTTTTGCGTGAAAACAAGATTAAGGCGCACAATCTAAATATATTTCTACGAGTAAAACTTAGTCATTAGCAAAGTTAGAGACGCATATAATCATCGAAAGGATATAAATTTCCCGTTTGGTCGATTGATTCCGGTTTGTGCGTTACGTTGTGACGTCAAGCTTACGCGTTTGCTTCGATATGTCAATTATTGCTCTATCCGGCCGATCGTGCAATCTGACTTCCCGTTTCTCGCTACCGTCGATTCTAAATATATATTATCCTTTTATATCGCGGAATTAATTACCATAATTTATTAACAAATTATATATATATATATATTTTTGTATGTAGCCATTATTTTTAAATTAATTACCATAATGCTAATCTGTCAAAATTAAAAATCAATACATCGATTTATATTTATATCTTTGTAGAAAAGCAATTTAAGATTTGTAGGGTAAGTAAATTGTGCCGATAAATTATGACTAGGAGATACATAGAATATATTAATTTCTTTAAAAATAAGATACTGACAACGAATCTAATATGGATTACCGATTGCGAAAATTTTTTCCCCTGTGTCACTTTTGCCGTCAAACTGTCCATTATCCTCGTCGCAGTTATCGCGAGCGTAGAAATCGAGGTTAATCCGCGCTTCATCCGTACTGATTTCGAACACCGTCGACAGGCTTGACGTAGACGTATCGATTAAATGGACACCCGATCCCCTCAAAGAGAATCACATCGGCAAGCTGAGACAATGCACGCACGTCATGCAGTTATCGATGTGTGCCATAGATTGGCTCGAGTCATTATTCAATAATCAGTCGCATAAAATCGTAAGTGCAACGCGAGCTCAAGGACGGATCAAGATGATTTTTCGCGCGGATATCGCACGTATCTTTCCATAAGATCGATTGATACAAAAAATAAAAAAAAAACGCGCATTAAGATTGATTAACAATAATTTATCAATTAATTTTTTTCTGGATTTTTCTTAAAAAAATTAATCACTCACTTTAGTGGATGTTTAAATACAAGGACTCTGAAATTTTTTCCTTTGTAATATATCGATAAATAATCTTTAAGATATTTCTTTGCAGAATCTGAATTAAATTCCTCGATATCGTCTTTTTTATTTCAATCTCTCTTCATTTTATGCGATATTATCCGGCGTTAAAAAATATTTCAAGATCTCGAAATCACGATAAGAACCATCTTCTTTTTATTCCAGATGATTCTTATTATAATTACGCTGGATGCAAGAGCAAGCGTAGTTTATCACCGTTCCATTATGATACTTGGAAACTCATATTGATCGGCGACAAGAATGTGCCGGGAGGAAGAATACGCCGGGCGACGTCCGAGTTGGTGGTGACGAACGAGCAGAAGGACGAGCCGCCCAAGGATCAAGCATCGCCGCAGCCGCAACAACAGCCGCAGCAGCCACCGCAGCTGGCGACAAACACGACCAACCCACGACCGACATATGACGTAAAGTATATCTCGGGTTACTCCAGTGAAGCCACTGTCCAATTCAGAACCACTGAGGCCACTTCCACTCCAGTCATTCAGGTCCAATCAGTCAAGGACGCCGAAGGCATCAAGATCCCTTCCACTAACTTCACCAACCCCAAGAAGAAGGTGACACAATCGGTGAAAGCCGATGATACGGTAAGTGCAATGATGGATTGATTTATTGATAAATAGCGAGAGGGTTATTTCGAAAATTAAATGATCTCAATTCACACAAAAAAGTCGCTCTTAAAGTTTATGAAACCAAAAGAAAAAAAAAATGCATTTTTTAGTTATGTGACTTCTAGTAAAAAAAAGTCTGGATAAAATTTAAATGATTTGTGACCCCGTCCTTTCCTTGATAATCGCAGGCGACGTTAAACGACTGGACGAATCGCACGTTGTCGATGCGAAACATCACCGTCTCCAAGGAGCTGCCGTCAGTGGACAGTAGCAACAAGAGCAACAACCAAACGAAGGAGACGGAATTGGCGAAGGACGCGAACGCGGCGACGAGCGGCACCGAGGACGCCGAAAAGTCCGACGACATCGGTGATATCTCCATCAGCAAATTCTCCGACGTGACCAACACCACACTCACGCAAAACAACATCACCAAGACGGTCTACGACACGCATCAGTATTACAACAGCACTTTTATCGTCGACGCCGAGATATGCAAGAAATACTGGGTCGACATGGACAATCATCCGGATCTCAGGGTTAATCATCTGCTCAGCCAGAGCCATCGACGCGCCGCGGTGAGAGATTATTTCTTAATAAAGTAATTGTTATTTATACGAGAAATCTACCAAAATATGTAAAAAACTAAATCGATCGATTCTTCTAAGGATAAATCTACTATAGATAAATTTCACGCGATTCGTTGCAGACCGTTAAGCTGAAGTTCGATTTCCCTTTCTACGGATACAACGTCCGCAACATTACCATCGCCACCGGCGGTTTTCTGTACACCGGCGACTACGTGCATAGCTGGCTAGCGGCCACCCAGTATATCGCACCGCTCATGGCGAATTTCGATACCCGTCTGTCGAACGAGAGCTGCGTCAAGTATGCTGACAACGGTGAGTCATCGGATTCTCCGACAAACAGCATTCGAAGGACGTTCGTTTTTACATTTTTTTCTTCTTTGAACGAAAGCTATCTATAGTCAATCGCTATCGATCAAAGCCAATGGCTATAACCCATTCGCTTTCGCGCGTTTTCTCTTGCAATAGTTTAATATATATCAGCTCGCGCTTTTTCAAAAATTGCAGAAATCTTGTTATAAAAAACGAGAGCCTCTGCAATTTGCATGTTTCTCGAAATATTTATGTCGATTCTTATTTAAGAAAAGATTTACTCCGCTGTTCTTTCGTTTTAACAAATCGAAAAAAATTCATCGAATTCTTCTAAGCCGATTTTCTCGTTCTGCCTCACCGAGCCGATTGTTTCGCGAGATAAACCAGCGGGACAATTTACCGATCGTAATTATGCGCTAAGCAACTGGTGGCAAAGATACGGCGCAAAATGCTCGCGAGAGATCCGCAGCGACGAGATATTATATTTTCTTTTGAATTCACACGCAACAGGCACGGCGTTTACGGTCGAATGGGAGAAGGTGATACTGCAGGACCACCCAAAGGCCGGCCCGTTTACTTTCCAGGTGACCTTGCATCAGAACGGCGACATCGTGTTCGTCTACTCGGTGATACCGCTGGTGATCGAGGACATCGAGGACACGCTGCATCCCGTCAAGGTCGGCCTCAGCGACGCCTACATCATGGACCGAACCGTGTTCTGTGAGTTCTTCGTTTTTCTATCGTTTATAGACGGATGTTCACATAACGACATCACGATTATTTACGCGGCGCGTAATAACATTTGCATCATTGCTATTAAACATCAAACGTAGAAAAATTTCCATGCACAGATAGATCAGCGACAGAAAAAGAGAAAGAGAGATAAATGATAATTATAGTTAATTTATCTAAGCATCGAATCTCCTGGAAACAATCTAAAATTATTAACGTAACTTACATCTGTCTATGATTACAAATCTACCTTCGGAATAAAAAATGCTACAACGCAAATAAAGCCGCAAAATATGATGTAAACAGAGTTATCACGCGGAAAATATGCACCATCCGGTATAAATATTTGCAGATATCGATATTTCAAATTTTATTCGAGCTTTTATACATTTAAAGAATTCATATAAATTCTCTAAATAAGATATAGAGACACATCCACACAAACTATATATATACATATATGTTTTTTATTCGGAGCATCTAGTTTTATTTTTACCTAAAGAGACCTAAAGATATCTAAAATTACACAGCCCGATAATTCGAATCACCGATCTCGCTTTTCAGTTGTGCGCCGGAAGACCATCTACGAGTACCACCGCGTCAACTTTAACCGGCAGGACATAAAGAGCTGCACGGTCATCTACCTGAAAGCTTTGCCCACGTGCCTTAACTTCGACAACTGCTGGGACTGCCTGACGAAGGTGCCCGAATTCGACTGCAAGTGGTGCCCGGAGCTGAAAAAATGTAGCACCGGCACGTCCCGACAGCGGCAGGAGTGGTTGCTCAAGGGCTGCGACGTGCGTAATATCAAGGAGGCGAACAACTGCCCGGCACAGATCACGACCTACAGGGGCGACGAATACGATCACGACGGTCACGTGCATCCCGAGAAGTCGATCACCGCCAACGAGATGAGCGCCAAGCAGGAAAGACCCGGTACCAGTCCCTTAGAGAGTACCAGTAAGCCACTACTCGTTTATCGCTCGTCGCGATATGTCCATCAATTTGACAAAATAGTGCGACATCATTAATTTTCGCGACCTTTTAACTCGATAGATTCAACAATGTCATTCGATCATTAATCGTAGATGAAATAATCGATGTATATATTTGTTCTAATATACAGGGTGTCCCCAATTTAAATGTCAAAACTTTAGGAGCGTGTAGGGGACCGATAAACTAAGACAAAAAGTCCTTTAGAGATTTGCTCGTTTTTGCTTCGTTTTGAAGAAAAACGCAAAAAATGAAACAAATAATTTTCTGTATATATATAATATATTATTTTAAATATAACGCAAATTAAATTTATTATAACGCTAATTAAATTTATTATAATTGAAATGGTCTGCTCCGTTTACTTTTCAGCTCCGAACAATATGAATATGGGCGTTTCGGGAGTAATCGGCATTCTCACCATCGTCGCTTTAGTGGCGGGTCTCGCGGCTTGGGGTGCATACGCCTATCGCAACCCTCACAGCGCATCGGGACAGATGCTGATTAGGGTAAGAAGAATATAAATTACATTATTATAAATACATGATAGTGTTATGCAAGTGATCTTATCGATCTTTCACATGGTTATTGTGTTTCTTCATTATTAATCGATTGCTTGCATTGAACTTGATTACTGATATAATGCAACATTGATTACTTATTTGCTTTCTATCGATTCTATCAAGGATTGAATATTATTTCTTGTCTTATCTCTCTTATTGAATCTTTCGATCTCCGATATCTTCTTGCTTTAAAATCTTATAGATTTGCGGACGTATTAATTATTTCTCGCTTGATGACTGATTTCATTTATCATGGGACTTTCAGTATCGTCCAAGCCAATGGAGCTGGCGAAGAGGAGAAGCCCGTTATACGGCCGCGACCATTCATATGTGATGAGGTGTCGACGGAGATCAAGTCACAGTCAATTGCGAAACTGTCGGACCAAACTTCCTATTAACTGTACAGCGTACCGAGTCTGCGCAATAAATATAAAACGTCTACTCGCGACGACGCGCTGAGCTTTTGTCAGATTTTGCACTCAATCGCATAAATATGGACAATCATTTCCATTTCATTTACGACGTTACATTGCGATACGTCGACGCGGAATCGATTCGAGCCAACAAGAGAATGTCTATTTTATCCTCTCTTCTCTGGAAATTGACTTACATATAAGAATCGTGATATATTTTTTACTTATTTTATAAATATATGAAAATATATCATACGGCGATCGAGAATAATTAAAACTAATTAAGGAAAAAGTTATTTCGCCGAAAAAATCCGACGTTTATGAAATGTATTTTACTTATTGTTAGACGAGTTTGCGAAGCTCGAACGATTTAATGTGACATAAATTCACGCGAATTAATACCCGAGAGATTGCTCCGCGATCGTATCAAATGGAGGTGTTTTCAGGATATATTGTGAAAATTGTGACGTTTCTTAAAACACTATCGATAACCCAAGCTGCAGAGATAGAGGCCGATGTCGAGAGGAAACCGCTTGCGACGGTTTCCCACGTTATATGAAGATGATCGTATAATATCGAGGCACGGATGACTTCTGAGATCACTTGCCCGTCGAGCATTTATGTAATTCTTAGCAGCACGTGGTACACCTTGTTATTGTTCAAGAATCCGTTTTTCTTTTTTTATCGTTAGACAAATTGCAATATAATTGTTTTGTATACGTAACGTCCGCATGGCGAAGAGAAAAACGTATAAAAAAAGAAAAGGAAAAAGAAAAAAAAAATTTCAAAGATTTCGGACGTTCCGATCTAGCATGCTGAAACTACAGTTTGGTGAGCTCCTCGAGTAGTCGACAAAAAAAAAAAAAATATATTTCGATATTGTTTAGAATTTAAATTGATCGAAAATTCGTCCTAAAATTACTCGCATCATTTTCGCTACACATTCCAAAGTATATTTATAATTTCGAAAACGGACTGCGGGGTCATATACAAACTGTAATTTCATCATCGCAATTTATATTACATACACAATCATATACATATAAATATATATATATAATTCTTTATATATGTATATGAAAATATATTTTACGAAGAGATGATTTTTTGAAAGAGATCACACACGAGTGCACTTTATAATACGCGTGAAATGGTAAAGAAAATTAAAGGATGAAGAAGCTGAATAGCACACGAGATATAAAGATTTTATATAGCATCTAAAATATTATTATAGATCATGAGTGTATATAGTAGTTCTACGAAGCAATATAATTTTTATCTAATTTTAAGTGTATAATTCACACTGTCAAAGGGTGCCTTCTTCGTAAAAATTTTCGTTCGATATATCGTGTATAATAATAAATAAGCAACGAAGAGAGAATCTGAGAAGGGAAAATCTCATTGTAAATCGCGACAAGAGAAACGTTGCTGATCACGTGTCCCGATTCCCAAAAGATTCGTCTCGGTTTTGATTGTGAAATTCGAGGGGGAAACGCAATTGTAAAAAGTTCGTATTCCGTTAAATAAAATAGTCGATCTACATCGACTTATTGTCGAGGTTGAGGCTTGCGATCAATGCGTTTCATTGTAACGACGAACGGATGACGAACTGGAGTGAATTATTGTCAAATTATTGTGAACGGCTTTTCTTACATTATTGTGTACGATTTAACTCATAGTTTGTGATAATAAATATTATAATTATTATAGTACACACGATATATTTTTATTCCGCAAGAATACCTTCCCGAGAAAGAATATCTCGAGATATGAAATAAGCAACGTAAGAATAAAATAAAATATTTATTTGACGAAAACGGTAAATCTATAATGTAATTAGAAATATTCAATTTCTTGCAGAAATAAAAAATATATTTTACGATGCGATTTGTTTCAGAAGATTACATATATTGCAAATATTTCCAGCCGATAAACAGGCTGCAGTTTCATCTTGCGATTACCAGATGACACTGAATGTATTAAACCGTATTCGCGATAGCGTACCTACATGTGCTAATGCAACTCGCGTACAAACATTGTAATATAAATTGCAAACAATGAAATCTCCAAAAGTTATCCTGAAATACTGTTATCAAATTAAGACAGATATACATATATTTGCTGAGAAATATATAATCTGAAATCAAGATATACTACATATTAATATTTTTGTATTTTTCTGTTGTTATTTGCTTTTTTTCGTTATTCTTTAATTAATATATCATTGATATTAATAAAATTTCTCTTTATATTTCTGGAGAGAAAACCGACAAATTTCTCACTGCAATCTTTTCACATATTATTTTTATTATATATTTCTTTTATGATAAAAAGAAAGGACTTTATAAACGATTCTTAGAATATCGTTCTGATTAAATAGGCTATCGTGTCTTTTGAATGACACTTTTCGTATTCTTCTGAAAAGCAGTTTATCAGCTTCCTAAATCTCCATTAAATTCCGTACATATTCCTCTCATTGTTCTAAACCATTATAGACCACGGCGCTGAAATCTTTGCAGTCAAGCTCAACGTGCTGAAACCACTTAACTTCGTGACGAGGAAACTGCGACGAGAGCACCTCCGATGCATCATATATAGCGCATGTCGTAGCATACAGAACATGTGCAATCCTAATACGTAATACATGTCAAAACGGGTATGCATTTCCACGGAACCTTTGATAAGCCGCATCGGGGAATTTTCTCGCACAAATCATGCAAAGAACACGTGAAAAAAGGATAGCAAAAAAATAATCCGTGCGCCCATAAAAAAAGTCTATCAGTAATAAAAAAATAATATATTCGCGCGAGAAAAAAATTATATATTTTTATATCTTATTATTAAATAATATAAAAAAAGGAACAGAANCTCAAAAGTTATATTATCCTTTTTTTTTTATTATAGTGGATGTTGCGTGTTTTGGTTGATCTCTGTTCTATCATTATGAGAAATTTCAGATTGTCTTGAATTTATGGCTCGCCGAAGTAGATCTCTCTCAATATCGAATTATTCTCAACGTTTCCTATTTATCACCGAATGCAATTTCCTGCGAATTTGCAATGTTATCATTTTATTACACGAAGATAAAAAAAAGTGGCATCTCTTCCGTTTCCGAGATTTATTCGCGTAGATTTTTAAAACCGGATTTCATCCGCGTTTTTATTGAGTCTCTACAACGAAGAGGATTTCCGGCATGTAAAGCGCATCCCGTTTCACCTCGGCTATACGTGACAAAAGCCGCCGCTTTTCGGTGCATCGGCGATGTTACATTTTTATCACGCCGTAAAAACCTTTTACAGTCGCGTGGATTTCTTCCTTGTGCGTCGATACTTTTTACAGCTAGAGAATATATATTTCGCGGCTTAGTTATAGAAATATTCAAAATTAAAAAACTCAATTTCACAATTGCGTTCAATATTGATTATTACAAACACTTAACAACCCTTCGTATTATAATTATGTAAGCAATGTAGTATGCTATGATGTAGTATGCTATGATATACTATGGGAGAATAGGTATAATTAACAGAAATTTGCAGAAAGAAAATTCAAATTTTTTTGCTATTTAATAACTTGTTAAAATTCTTTCTTTCATCTTTTGGATTGTAGTAAAGTATTATGTAAGATTTTTTCGAGAGATGAAATATAAGTTTGATGAAATAATTAATTATTAGAATAAATATGCTCTCAATTTGAAATAAAATAATAATTCACGTTAAATAAAAATATCATCTAATGAGAATATGCTTTAGCTTCAATTATCGGCAGATTCTCGCTTATAATCTCGTTTTTAAATTAATTGCGTGAAATTTATTAAGATATTAAAATAAAAGAAATAAGTATATTAAAAGCAGGCCTGTAGAGGAATGTGGCAAAATTTCGTCCTGTGTGCGTCTTTTTACGAACGTCAAATACTATCGAAGGATTTCGAAGCGACGTCCCGGATTGCGATAGCGAAATTTTATGAGGTCGCCGTCGCTATACCGGAACATCGATTCGTCGTTACAAATATCGTGCTGACTCTATAAACGCGGTGGCACGTGCGATATTGTCGCTGACGTTTATGTTGATTACATCTCAAATGGCAATTGAAGCTTCTTCAAGTGAAACATCAAAATGTCGTATCGAAATAAATACGTACGCTGATTATAATAATAAAAATATACGAACAATATATCGACATTATAAAATATAAATTTACAGAGATATTTTTCATATATAATCACCCCCATTATTTAGATATTTCACATATATCAATTACATTACTATTAAATTTTTTTAACTGCAAGTAAAAAAAGTAACAACGTGTTAACTGTTGTCATTGTTTTATATCGAGATTTACAATTCAATTTATCGTGGCAGAATTAAATTAATAATGAACGTATGTACGTAATAATAATATTTATATTGCAAACATAAATGCTGCAATTTTTTTAAAATGTGTCTATATTATAATTCTGTTTATCAAACACGGATGAAGTTTTCATTGTCGTAATTTTACGCATCTTTTCACAAATTTTAATAAAATTCCACTTATAAAAATATTGCGCTACGTTACCTCCAGCGAAGTTTTCAGGACAGCGCTCTTACTGAATAAACACTTCATATATGTTTCCCTTTGGAAAACGTTTGCTTTAGTGGTTACTTGGAGACATGTTCCACGTTTCGCGCGCGGAGCTTCGGGTCCGTAAAGCGGAAAAAAAGAACGCTCGAGAGCACGTCAAAGAGCGAGATGTGCGCGAATGCAAATTGCAAGGTTTTAATGAACGTCTCGTAAAGTAAGGTATACTTTTGTAGCTCGCAAAGTCAAACATAGACAAGTGTCCCCCAGGCGCTGCTTGCTTATTGTTAATTCAACCGAGCCACCGAGCTCGGCGCAGATCTTTGCTTAATGTCCGTGTTTGACTTTGGATCCTTCTAGCCGTCGACGGAACGCGCAGCTCGCATAACACTATACAGTATCCGATTGTGCGTGGTACAGACCGGCTGAAACTACGCAGCTCAGAACTACTAGCAGCGTGAAACAACAACGGAGGAACTCTGCGAAGCATTAAGCGCTCTCAGAACTTATGCAACGTCACTCGTAACGCGACGGAAGATGCCTAATTCTTGTTATTATTTTTAATTCAATTAATGTGTGGCAGATTTAATTTTCGATTTGATCTGTTTTCTACATTTTCCAGTTGGGCGATATATTAACCGTTGGAGTTATTAATTATATTAGTTTACAAGATTTTGTGTCAGAGCATTTGAACACTGTTTCTAGAGTAATTTTAAACGCTCAACATGAATCTGTCATCAAAAAATTTCTATCAGTCAGGTTTTCGAGAAAAACGAGGTTGAAATCCTCAAAGAACGTTTTTTTGCCATCTTCGAAAATTCGTAAAGACAAACCCGATGTGCAAGAGACTTCAGACAGGATTCAAATGAAAGTTTGAACATTGTACTTTAATATAAAAATATCAAATCTGCAATCGGATTGTATGGGACAATCGTTCTACTTGACACAATGTGATTATCCTTAAAAACAAAACGCGCCTGAGGTTCAATTGTACCTGCGGTAAAAGATTCGATATTTTTATATTAAAGTACAATGTTCAAGCTTTCGTTTGAGCCCTGTCTGAAGTATCTTGCGCATCGGGTTCGTCTGCTATGAATTTCCAAAAATAGTAAAAAACGCGTTTTTTGTGGATTTCAACTCCGTTTTTCTCAAAAACCTGACCTGATAGGCCATTTTGTCTTGCGGATTTGGATTCAGCGCCCCAAAATATGTTAAAAAATGTCTTTCCCATTTCTGGCACTAAAAAAGATGTGAAATTTGTAAACTAGTGTTATGAATATATTATAATCACAAAGTTTAAAGTATAGTTGATAAAATCTCACTACTATATGCAAACGATTGTTTATCTCTTATCTTCCTTCGCGGCTTAATTAATATGTAATGTGCGTCTAAGAATTATTTATTATCAAGTAATTAATAATGTACGACATAAAACCATTAATAACATGCAATTGCATCGCAATTGATTAGCATGCTGCTGTTATTAATTATCAATTCATATTCAATGTACTATATCATATTCAAATTCAATATATACATATGATTATTATGTATACATGTTTTATTACGGTTGTTATTAAACATTATTATAATAAATGTATTATTAATGTATATTATGTATTATTGATACTTGCGGATTAATTATCGGACGAAAAAAAAATGGATATTTCCGCGATCATCCTTCTCATTAAAATGCAAAAAAACCGCGCAAAACATGTACATGTTGAGCTCGCATCCCGTTCGCGAACAAAAAATGAAATTATCTTCGAGCCCGTCATTCACAGTTGCTATACTCTCGTTCGACACGAGGGGGGAAGAAAGAAAAAAAGAGAGAAAGAGAGAGAGTAGGATGACAGCAGGATACACACGGCAATTTGAATTGCATCAGAGCATGACGTGCGAGAATAAAACATACATTTGTCCGCGTTATCGTACAAATACCGTTCTCTATATTCTGTGCATTTATATTGCTGATCTTCTTAATGCGCTTGCACGTGTTTCGCTTCCCATGAACTCTCCTCCCATCCCCTGATTCCCATCCCCTATCGGTTACGCGCGCGCGCATATTTAAATTTTTATTATTATTTTTATATTTTGTTTATTTTTCTCCCATCGTAACTCGCTTCCGGCGTAAACACGCGCAGAAAAAAAAAACGCGGTTGTTATAGATCCCGGCGTTCTTTTTTCCGGGGGGAAATTGCGAGAAGCGAAAGGCGCTTTTAACGCCGCTGATCTATTAATTGAATCCTAATTGAAATCGATGTCAGCAAAACAAAATTGCATTTTTTAAATCTCCGCTCGAAATAAATATTTTTTTTTTTTTTTTTTTATTT
>NW_021853667.1:888167-895889 GCF_003651465.1 Formica exsecta
GTTATTATTTTTAATTCAATTAATGTGTGGCAGATTTAATTTTCGATTTGATCTGTTTTCTACATTTTCCAGTTGGGCGATATATTAACCGTTGGAGTTATTAATTATATTAGTTTACAAGATTTTGTGTCAGAGCATTTGAACACTGTTTCTAGAGTAATTTTAAACGCTCAACATGAATCTGTCATCAAAAAATTTCTATCAGTCAGGTTTTCGAGAAAAACGAGGTTGAAATCCTCAAAGAACGTTTTTTTGCCATCTTCGAAAATTCGTAAAGACAAACCCGATGTGCAAGAGACTTCAGACAGGATTCAAATGAAAGTTTGAACATTGTACTTTAATATAAAAATATCAAATCTGCAATCGGATTGTATGGTACAATCGTTCTACTTGACACAATGTGATTATCCTTAAAAACAAAACGCGCCTGAGGTTCAATTGTACCTGCGGTAAAAGATTCGATATTTTTATATTAAAGTACAATGTTCAAGCTTTCGTTTGAGCCCTGTCTGAAGTATCTTGCGCATCGGGTTCGTCTGCTATGAATTTCCAAAAATAGTAAAAAACGCGTTTTTTGTGGATTTCAACTCCGTTTTTCTCAAAAACCTGACCTGATAGGCCATTTTGTCTTGCGGATTTGGATTCAGCGCCCCAAAATATGTTAAAAAATGTTTTTCCCATTTCTGGCACTAAAAAAGATGTGAAATTTGTAAACTAGTGTTATGAATATATTATAATCACAAAGTTTAAAGTATAGTTGATAAAATCTCACTACTATATGCAAACGATTGTTTATCTCTTATCTTCCTTCGCGGCTTAATTAATATGTAATGTGCGTCTAAGAATTATTTATTATCAAGTAATTAATAATGTACGACATAAAACCATTAATAACATGCAATTGCATCGCAATTGATTAGCATGCTGCTGTTATTAATTATCAATTCATATTCAATGTACTATATCATATTCAAATTCAATATATACATATGATTATTATGTATACATGTTTTATTACGGTTGTTATTAAACATTATTATAATAAATGTATTATTAATGTATATTATGTATTATTGATACTTGCGGATTAATTATCGGACGAAAAAAAAATGGATATTTCCGCGATCATCCTTCTCATTAAAATGCAAAAAAACCGCGCAAAACATGTACATGTTGAGCTCGCATCCCGTTCGCGAACAAAAAATGAAATTATCTTCGAGCCCGTCATTCACAGTTGCTATACTCTCGTTCGACACGAGGGGGGAAGGAAGAAAAAAAGAGAGAAAGAGAGAGAGTAGGATGACAGCAGGATACACACGGCAATTTGAATTGCATCAGAGCATGACGTGCGAGAATAAAACATACATTTGTCCGCGTTATCGTACAAATACCGTTCTCTATATTCTGTGCATTTATATTGCTGATCTTCTTAATGCGCTTGCACGTGTTTCGCTTCCCATGAACTCTCCTCCCATCCCCTGATTCCCATCCCCTATCGGTTACGCGCGCGCGCATATTTAAATTTTTATTATTATTTTTATATTTTGTTTATTTTTCTCCCATCGTAACTCGCTTCCGGCGTAAACACGCGCAGAAAAAAAAAACGCGGTTGTTATAGATCCCGGCGTTCTTTTTTCCGGGGGGAAATTGCGAGAAGCGAAAGGCGCTTTTAACGCCGCTGATCTATTAATTGAATCCTAATTGAAATCGATGTCAGCAAAACAAAATTGCATTTTTTAAATCTCCGCTCGAAATAAATATTTTTTTTTTTTTTTTTTTATTTTGAAATTTGTAAACTAGTGTTATGAATATATTATAATCACAAAGTTTAAAGTATAGTTGATAAAATCTCACTACTATATGCAAACGATTGTTTATCTCTTATCTTCCTTCGCGGCTTAATTAATATGTAATGTGCGTCTAAGAATTATTTATTATCAAGTAATTAATAATGTACGACATAAAACCATTAATAACATGCAATTGCATCGCAATTGATTAGCATGCTGCTGTTATTAATTATCAATTCATATTCAATGTACTATATCATATTCAAATTCAATATATACATATGATTATTATGTATACATGTTTTATTACGGTTGTTATTAAACATTATTATAATAAATGTATTATTAATGTATATTATGTATTATTGATACTTGCGGATTAATTATCGGACGAAAAAAAAATGGATATTTCCGCGATCATCCTTCTCATTAAAATGCAAAAAAACCGCGCAAAACATGTACATGTTGAGCTCGCATCCCGTTCGCGAACAAAAAATGAAATTATCTTCGAGCCCGTCATTCACAGTTGCTATACTCTCGTTCGACACGAGGGGGGAAGGAAGAGAAAAAGAGAGAGAGAGAGAGAGAGTAGGATGACAGCAGGATACACACGGCAATTTGAATTGCATCAGAGCATGACGTGCGAGAATAAAACATACATTTGTCCGCGTTATCGTACAAATACCGTTCTCTATATTCTGTGCATTTATATTGCTGATCTTCTTAATGCGCTTGCACGTGTTTCGCTTCCCATGAACTCTCCTCCCATCCCCCGATTCCCATCCCCTATCGGTTACGCGCGCGCGCATATTTAAATTTTTATTATTATTTTTATATTTTGTTTATTTTTCTCCCATCGTAACTCGCTTCCGGCGTAAACACGCGCAGAAAAAAAAAACGCGGTTGTTATAGATCCCGGCGTTCTTTTTTCCGGGGGGAAATTGCGAGAAGCGAAAGGCGCTTTTAACGCCGCTGATCTATTAATTGAATCCTAATTGAAATCGATGTCAGCAAAACAAAATTGCATTTTTTAAATCTCCGCTCGAAATAAATATTTTTTTTTTTTTTTTTTATTTGCAACCTCGTGCGTTCGAGGATTTGAACAATTAGTATAACTGCAGTGAAATGCGTCAGGAAACTTGACATCTAATTTGCGTAGAAGTTAACGGGAGCCTAGAACGTTTTTTTAAATCTTGTTTTTATATCTTTCCGTGGATCTCGCGAAGCAACGTGAATCGCTAATTTAACGGGAACAGATTCTCATTGTATATACGGGATACATATATTTGCGCGGCTTAATAAAATACGAGAGCCGGTAGCGCGGTAAGCGAGGATAATTGCTTGCAACAACTCGCTCGGTTTTACGGAAAAGGGAATATTATCTTGGCGAGGGATAAAATACACGGGTTTCCTATTTCTCGAGGGAGATAAAGCTATACGCTATCCTCCTGTGGTGATGGTAGCGGATGGTTAAAAAATAATTCTCGTTTGCAAGAGAAGTATGATGTATATGACTTGCGTGCGCGCCGAGCGAAAATAAAAATTCCGTCGACGGTATAACGGATGATTGTTAACGACATTTTACAGTGCGGTGCTTGATGCCGCGTTGCGTTGCATCGCGTCGGCAACATTGAAATATTACTTCTGCATTTTCCCCGCAATAAATCCCTTTCCGCAGAATATGATGAGATAACAGTTGTAACGACTCCGGAATTTATGATGTTTCACCGACGGGATATTTTTTTCATCGCCATTGTGTTTAGATATCGTTTATTGATTTTTTTTCTCGACGTCCCAATAAATGTGTAAAATTTTTATTTTTCTAAACTTAATCCCTTACAATTCTATAATAAAGATAATTATGTAATAAAATAATACAGAGATGATATAAATAGAGTATATCATATATAAAAGTATCATATACTTTTTTTTGTCTTCGTCAAATAAGGATTATCAATATATTTTTTATTTTTAATTATGCGTTAAGAAGTACAATAGAAGCAATCGTAATTTTCTCAAGATTATTACATTTGGCTGTATTCGTTTAAAAAAAGAGAAAGAAAACGAATTTCATATATGTACATTTACCTTGAAATCGCGTGGATAACGCGATTAAAATTTCATCCGGTCGTTTCGCAAAACGCGCGGAAAATACTCACCGGTATTTCTTGCAGTTCTATTGTGCGGCCGCAAAAATAAAGGGACGCTCGTTTTTTTTTTTTTTTTTTTTTTTTTTTTTTTGCTTTATTTATGGGATTTTAGCGCACACAGATGGCGACCATGCGCCATCGGATACGTCGGCATTTACATATGCGAGAGGAACCACCTGTTATTTTCCGCGTCGCATTTTCCGTGAACGCCGGCAAAAGTACGAGGGATAAAAATACCCGCCGGAAAACTAGTCTCCGGGAAACGTATTTCACCGACGTGAAAAAACGTAGGGAAACGCGAAAACTTTCGCGGAGAGAAAAGCTTAGCTACTTTATTGGAATTATCCTCGGCAGCACCAGCGCGTATAATAACCCGTTACACTTGGCCGATGGAATACGCAAAGAAAAAGAAAGTCGCGCTCCAGAAATTTCACTCCCTTGAGTAAAGCTAAAGTTCTTAACTTAAACTCATATAAATAGGTCGCGCGACCGGCAACAAAAGAAGAAAGATGTAATTTCTCATCTTAATCCTTGATGTAATTTCTCATCTTAATCCTTCCGCGATGAGATCCGGGATTGACAATTAAATCTATTAGTTTAGCGATAAATGTGAGATTTATCTTTAGTGGATCAACTTCCTGTACGAGCAAAATTGAGTTTTTCGGCACACCTTCTATACAAATTCATTAAAGGTAGAGCTTCGAATGTGTAAATATATGCACTATACTTATTGCATCGCAGCTGCAATGGGAGAAAAAGATAGCAATTACTAAAAGCTGCTTTTCCGAAAATTACAATTAAAAGAAAAGAAAACAGATGATTTTAAATTACGCAAATGGAATCTATTCTATTCCATTTCTATAATATTGAATTGGGATGTCCTAAGACATCTTGTATAATGAAAAATAATCTAAGATGGACTGATCAGATTGACTGTGCAATTATTTTTCTGCAAACAGTAGAACAATATCCCAACATATCGAGCAATATAAAATAATATTAGTAATTCAAAACATTTTACAAGAAATCTTTTCTTGTTATTTTTAATAATTCCATAACTTTTAATGTCTGCAAAATTGATTATAAAAATTTTAAAAATTCCACAATACTGAGTTACATTAAAGTACCTTAATAATTTTTCGCATTTACTATATTTACTCTATTATATATCGCTGTCAACTTTATTTTATTTATTATTATTTAATCTTCTAGAATTTTATTTTTAATTATTTTCTTTTATTTAAGTTGACTTTTCTCATAATCATACCTCTACTTTTACATAACATCTTATGATTTTCGTTGTATCGAGGCTTTCGCTTTAAAAGCTAAGAGTGCCGAGTTTATTGGCTATCGTTTCCCATATGGGGACTCGAATGGATCTATTGAAGAACAGATGCCACGAATAAAATAAAGTAAATGCATTGCGCGATGATAACGGGCAGCGATCAATTGCATGATCGTGTACGAGTCGAATTGGATTATAGGTCAGTTTGATGCGGCAGACCTTGGCTTCTCTGGTAAAGATAAGAGAGAAAGAGCGGGTCGATGTCGAACGGCTCCAGACGTCCTGGCACCGACAAGGAGAGTTTCCTTCTCGCTCGTTTTGGAACATATTCCGGAATGCAGAAAACGAATGATGCTCTACGTCACAGCAGCGTGTCCGCGTATCCGATGTCAAACGTAAATGAGATACGACCAAAGCATGATCGCGTATTTTATTCAAGCGCACTGGTTCCATAGCTCTTATTCAAAATCTTATAAATTATCAAATAAAATTATGACGACTCTGTCACGATATTAAGATATCTCAATTTTAAACTTTCAAAAAATTGGTCAAATACACGCGGGGATTATTATTTAATGTTATTTCAGAAATATATAATATTTGTATCCTTTGCGGTAGAGAGTAAAAAGTTTATAAAAATTTGTTTTTGTTTCCTTGCTTTCTCTTTCTCTCTTTACATATCTCTCTCATTTTCCTTTTTACTATATTTAAAAAATAAAATGTTATGGAATTTCTTTTTAAATATTTTAGTGATCAAATTTTTTTAGAAAAGTATATGTTATAATTTATGATGAATAAAAATAGAAAATTCTTCTTTTGAATTATTTTGAAATTATATTATCACATTTAGGATAAATAGCATTAAGTTCTTTTTTGTATAAAACATGATATTTTTTTGTTTGTATAAAATATGATATTTATACTTCTGGAATATATTTGTTTGTAAAAGTTTATGGTATAATTTAACAATGCGTGAATTTTAAATTTTATATATTATAAAATTAAAGATTCTATATATTTGTTATACAGAAAACTTATATAATTCACATATATAAAAAAATCCCATAATATAAAATTTATATTTTATATATAGAAGTTTAACATAAGAATAAACATAAAATATTTATTCTGCGCATGTAAATAGTAAAAATTATCAAATAAATTAGATTTACTCCAGAAAACCGCACTTAATCTTTTCCTCATCCTTTGAAAAACTAAGAGTTACGATGCAACCTTTCACCCTGTTCGCATAGTGAACATGTCTTTAATCCAGTGTTTCCCAAGCTTTCTTCCTTGACTACTGAAGTAATTCAATTTCCACGGCACAGTACGGGAGAGAAACCCATTAATCTGTTGGTTAGTAACTCGTTCTATTCGAGGAAACAAGAATGTTTTTTCACGGATTAAAAGTAAAACAGTGAAAATTTGTTCCGGTTATATTTCACTTCACAATCATTCTTTTTAAATAGAATTGTAAAAACTCGAGAGAAAAATGTTGTTTCTCTTCCAAAACTAATTCGCAATTATTCTATTTTTTTTCGCTTTTATTCTTTATATAATTCACCATAAGCTTCTATCTTTTCACGCTGAATAATTCCAATAATCATCAATTTCGTTTTCGTTTTTATAATTTATTTGCCAAATAATTTATTGATACAATTCCCATTTATCTTCCTTTTTCTGCACGATTGAAAATACGTCCGATGCTCTTCGAGAACCATTTATAACTCATGGAAAAGTAGTGAAAAACCTGGAAGAAGACTTTCCAGTTCCAGCAAAAGTTTAAAAAATGAACGTCAGCGCCCACCCAGGGAACCTTGTTGAACAGCTATGATTACAGATTCGTTTCAATAGCGTCTTACTCGCTTAAATAGCGTACGAGGGAACACGAGGGGAGGCTGTGGATGTCGGACTATTGTGTCGAGATTGCGGTTACTTATATACGACGTAGGTACCAACCCATTCTATTTAACGATCCTGCATTAAGCTTTAAGAGTCCGTTAACGAATCCAACTGTCGACCCGAGCATTCTCGGAGCAACAATCGCGATTGGTCCAGAGTAATTTTTCCCGTCAAAAGAGCGAGAGAAGGGCAACGCCCTCAAAATTCTCTAATTAACTCGCCTCGAAAATGTCTTCTCGCGTAAAATTACAAATTCGTGAGATAAGTCGCCCGGTTTAGTCTTCGCGTAATTACACGGAGTTAATAACGGGAAAATTAGCGCGCAGGAGGAAAGGCGCGTTATCAAGCTTTTTCCCTTCCTAGATAAAGATTAATATCGAGAAGGGAGCGCATTCTCGCTAGAATTACTATGACGTTATTGTTTCGTCTTTTATGATGATCCAACATTGATGCGTCATGTAGATCTTATGTAATATTTTTTTACGTGTAAAACAAATTTTATATATTAATTTTATAAAATAAAGAGTTTTCAATTTTATGTAATGCAAAATTCAGAATCTATACAACACATATCACATAGTATAATAAATTATAT
>NW_021853667.1:896464-897163 GCF_003651465.1 Formica exsecta
TATTTCAGAAATATAAATTTTATATTTTTTATATAAAGACGTACGCGCGGAGAGAGGGAAAAAAATCCCAGCTATTTACTGGTATATTTTTAAATGTGGTAATACAACTCCAAAACATATTAAAAGAAGAAATATTTACCATTTTTTACAGTCATAAATCATTAGGATTTAACTGATGCTGGATATCGAAAAATTTGTTCCTAACGGAATTGAATTCTTTTTAACGAAACTTTGATTGCATAGTTTCTACTTTTCAATTCCTGCGAATATTTTAGGATATAAATATAAAACAAATATAATGCTATATTTTGAACGCGTTTGTCGGAAAATGCAATTTTCAAAAAATTGTGTACAAGGAAAATAAATTTTTCTTTTGTGAAAAAAGGACTTATTGCCCGGAAAATATTTTTCAGCGTGAAAAACGACGCGCGTCGTCAAATCGCGCGATCGTGCATCGCGGCCAAAGGGCGGGCTAAAAACGCATGCACTTGGTCGCGTCGTGGATCGCCGCCGGCGATCATTCCCGATAATTAAATGTCAAGTCATTCGGAGAGAACGCCGAGGGAAATGACACAAAATCGCGCGCGCGGCCAAAGGGCGGGCTAAAAACGCATGCACTTGGTCGCGTCGTGGATCGCCGCCGGCGATCATTCCCGATAATTAAAATAATTAAATTTCGGAGAGAACGCCGAGGGAAAT
>NW_021853667.1:901081-907509 GCF_003651465.1 Formica exsecta
CTTCCGCTTGGTCGAAAGGCACTAAAAATGCGAGAGTCACGCGTACTATATATTTCGGAAATCGATAGCTCG
The DNA here is from genome assembly GCF_003651465.1 of Formica exsecta. Classification (NCBI taxonomy): domain Eukaryota; kingdom Metazoa; phylum Arthropoda; class Insecta; order Hymenoptera; family Formicidae; genus Formica; species Formica exsecta. Next base: position 901,154 of record NW_021853667.1, read on the forward strand.
ATATCAAGAGCACCCGGTATAAGCATTAATCCTTTTCTAACGCGTATTGTACTGTCGTGCGGTATTACCTCGATATTTTTTTCTCGTCTTCGCGGTCGACGTCGATGCATTTTTATACGTCACCGAAAGATTCCGCGTACGTGTGTGCGTTTTGCAAAAAAAAGGGAGATATACTAGAAAATGAGAGATGATTTAGGACACCCTATTGAAGCATGAGCAGATATACATTGGATTAGCAGGAGATACAAATCCTTACCGATGTAATAGGATTGCTTCCTGTAAATCTCGCGCGACGAGAGAGAATCGCGAGAGGTAATAAAGGAAGAATAATCGCCGGACGCACACACATGTTGCGCAACGAAACACATCGACAAAAATCGCTACAGAGGACTGTTCGAAATATCGTAGCTCGCAATGGGAAGATTAAGGAGATTGGGAACTCGTGCGAGACGATCAAGAGTCTGACGAATCCGACGAAAGCAGGTGAAGTGTGTCTCCTCCTCCTTCAAGACTTCAAAATATTTTATTACTTCGCCGTGACTATACATGCGTCGTTTACACGTACGTGTATGCGTGCTGCGATTACACAAGTACTAACGCAGAGTTGCACATAGGTCATTACCAAGTGTTAATCGGCGTCGTGCGGGAATGCCGGCCGCGAAACCTCCACCGTATCCTACGTGCGATCACGCAAATATATATATATATATATATACACAGTATAACGCGAAACACACGTGTACATATATACAGGGTGTTTCCTAATAAGTGGGAAATATTGCAGTGGTGGATTCAAAATACAAAAGTAAGAAGAAAAGTTCATATAAACATGTCCGATATGACTTTGTTTCCGAGTTACAGCCTGTTTTATTTTCCAATATTTCCAACTTTTCCGCATACAAAAGTCTAATTCTGACTGCATTACCATCGGAAAATCCATATACGAGATGCATACCTGCCATTTTATTCTCTGACCAAGACATAATTTTTACTTTAAACGTAAAGAATTGTGTTAATAGCTCTAACGTACGATATGAATACTTTACTTTCATTGAGGACAAGATACGAACCATACCACTTATAATACAAATAACACGTGTTTTTGTTTATAAATTAGCAAGACCTCAAATGCTTCAAATTTTGCAGATAAACAACAACCGATAATCAAGTATGTTATTATATTTTAACTCTATTAGAAAATAAAACAAGGTGTAACTCGGAAATAAGATCATATCAGACATATGTTTATGTGAATTTTTTTCCTTATTTTTATATCCTGAATCCACCACTACAATATTTCCCACTTATTAGGAAACACCCTGTATATATATTATATACACACACACACATACGGCGCTGCGGATTCCTCGCGATGAGAAATCGATATTCACGCGTCGAATCCTGTCGATCGATAACGTTCTCGCAATACACTTGATATCGCGACGTTAACCGAACCTATATGGACGAGCGTAGATGGAATCCGGATTGAGGGGTTGTTTGCGTGAACGCGCAACACCACACGATTGAGCGATCGATGGAGTATCCACGATATTACATGTCGCCTCGACATGTCTGTACGACACGTATGTGTGTGTCTCCGCGGCAGGAAGAGTTCTACTTTTAACAAAACATATATTTGTTTTCGATTGATATGATCTTAGGCATTGTTTATTTTCAGTTTTTTTCATGACGTCATCGAATTGGTTATAGCAGAGAGGAAAAGAAATTGAATTTAAACTCGGAAATGTATTATGTAAAACAAAATCATTTTGTAGCAAAAAAATAGATAGATTAAAAAAGAGTCATTCTTATTGATATAATAAAGGAAAATGAAAATCATATTCTTATTAAATTAATAATATTATTAAATTATCATAAAGCATTTAAAAAAGACACGTGATTACCTTTCGAAAAAATCAGAGAGAATTAATATACATTATATATCTTCAATAACTAAGAATTTTTTTTGCGGTTATATTTTTGAATAAAAAATATTCTTCAATATCTCTGAATCTGTTTATCTCAAGAATAATTATAAGAACAATAATATTTTCCAATTAAAAGTCAAATTAAAATCAAGAGACAAACATTTCAAAATTAATGATTCTTGTAATCAAATTGTAAGGACCAATAATTGAATTATTCTCAATAAGCTTGCAGTGAGCTTGATGAGCTACAGTATTAATTATAGGAACACATACGGAGAGCCATAATTATCCCACTGTCACAATTACTGTCACGGGATTACTCCTGATTATTCATCGACTGACAGATCTCCCGGCTGCGAGATAGACGTCAATTGATAACGCGACCCTTGGACTCGACGACGAGCACCCACTTCTCGCTCGATGTTTGTGTACAGAACGGTCGAGATTCGCGAATATGTATCGATCAAGGGTACCAGGAATAGAAACGACTTTCTCGGACAAATAGTTTCGCGCGTCCGGCATTCGATCCGTTTGGAACGCTTAGAAAATTCAAGGATATTATTCAACATTGATATGTCGGCCTACGTTAGATATCGCGCGCTTTGCGTTTCGCTCGCTCGTGTCCTTCGAACGTTAGCCAATAAATTAAGCCAGGATCGGAAGGACTAAGCACACAACACATCCGGCTCGATCGATCGTGTGTCTCACTCTCGATTCTCCTCGAATACACTTGTATACGACGTTTCGATATACAGTCGCTAAATAAACATACGCCATCATTTCTCCCCGCGATTTAGGATTTAATTCAACGACTTTTAAAACACAGCAACTATATCACTGTCATTAAATATATACTCGTACACACAACTCGATAGTCAACGTATATTTAAAAAATTCCTTACTTCCGATATATAAGAGTGCTTAATTAAACGATCGTTTATCCCTTAATCCGTACATTTTGACTCGTGTTGCTCTTTCAGCAAAGATTAAAGAAATATTTCTCCAACTTTTCGATGACTTTATATATACACATATACACACACACACGCACACACACACACACACATATCCCCCTCTCATTTATACGTTTAATTAACTCGCAGTGCGCCCAATTTATACACCGTTCTCGTCCTTGATTAGACACTATTCAGAGAGAAGAAACGCGCAAATGCCGTCCTCGTCCGCGAAATAGAAGCAATAGGGTATCGATATATCACCGCTGTGGCGGTTTCATTCAGTTCGCCCTCTACATTCGTTAGAGAAACATGGAGGAAGGGGAGGAAGGAGGAGAGCCGATTCTTCGATCGATCGATCCATCACCGGCTTCCACCCCTCCCCTCCCTAACCGGTTAAAGGGTACGTTAAACGCGAAGGAGAATCCAAGGTAGACTGGCGGCGCCTTCTATTAGGATTCTCTCTATTCACCTTCCTCGGGCACTTCATTCCTTAAGTGACCTCAACAAATTGAATTACGGTGTACAACGTCGCTCTTACTCTACGGTATCCATCATCGCGCGGAAACCGCGCTAACGGCGATCGCGATCGCGAACCCGTCGTATATAACCGTCGCTCCAATTTCGGGATTCGCCTCTATCGGAGAATTAATGTGAAACCATATAACTCCTTTCTGGTCGCGCATTAAAATTTTATCGTGATACCGGATTAATCCCACGTAGGACAATCCGGGAAATCTGGGTCGCGCTTAAAAAGAGAAATAATTTCGCACACGCTTCTGTGTTGAGATAAATTCGAGATAATTAATATCAAGTACAAAGTATTCTTCAAAAGTTTGTCGAAGAAGTTGTTAAAATTGAGAGAGCCGAAGTTTGTTCTAGAATGTCTTGTATATTAAATATGAATAATTATCTCATCCTTAATTGCCGACGAGTAACGAGAAATCTTTTTACGTAATTGCTACGGCGATATCTCCGCTGATCAGATCTCGAGAAAAGTTACGTGACGATAATATAGAATTATAAGATTGCACATTAATTATTACATTCCTGCGAATTGATATAAGCCAAAGCTTTCCAAGAGTACACTGGAAATAATTATGACGTCCATTATCGAAACATTCGTCACGCACGGATTTGCATATGAAGTTATAGGATATTTAACATGATATGCATATCACATAAGGTAGCTGCGCGATACATATTGCGTATTCTTTGCCGCTCGCGTTCCCCGCTGAAACGCGAAATTCTCCCCGTCATATCGAAAACCATATCAATTTGTCGTCGCGTTACATTGTTGTGAATAAATTCGGGATAATTAATATCAAGTACAAAGTATTCTTCCAAAGTTTGTCGAAGAAGTTGTTAAAATTGAGAGACCCGAAGTTTGTTCTAGAATGTCTCCTTGTATATTAAATATGAATAATTATCTCATCCTTAATTGCCGACGAGTAACGAGAAATCTTTTTACGTAATTGCTACGGCGATATCTCCGCTGATCAGATCTCGAGAAAAGTTACGTGACGATAATATAGAATTATAAGATTGCACATTAATTATTACATTCCTCCGAATTGATATAAGCCAAAGCTTTCCAAGAGTACACTGGAAATAATTATGACGTCCATTATCGAAACATTCGTCACGCACGGATTTGCATATGAAGTTATAGGATATTTAACATGATATGCATATCACATAAGGTAGCTGCGCGATACATATTGCGTATTCTTTGCCGCTCGCGTTCCCCGCTGAAACGCGAAATTCTCCCCGTCATATCGAAAACCATATCAATTTGTCGTCGCGTTACATTGTTGTGACATTGCGTGACGTCACATACGTCGTAATCGGATTGCAGAACGCAATCAGGATTACGGCGACGTGCGGTTCTAGTCTCGAAAACCACCCAATGATAAATTAGTCCTAATTAATTTCTCGTAATTTCCGATAAAGGATACATTCAGCATCCGATTCGATGGATTTTCCATTCATATATAGTCAGCCAATCATTCAAATTTATTTTAAATTCATGGTTATTTTCTTCCCAATCAAAATAATTAAATATACGCGGAAATAATTAACAATTTAATTTTTCACACCTAGAGATAGACTTTAATAAATTACTAGTCCTTTGAGTTCTTAGCGTTACTTTGAATAGTTTGAAATATAAAATTTACAGTTGATCTTTTCACTGAAAAAGTTTGATTTCGTGTTCATTTTATTTATTTTTTTATAGTTTGTGTTAAGCATTGTAATATATTATTAGAGAGTTTGATCAAAATTTATATAGAACATATAATATATAATAAACCGCTTACAATCCATCTAAAATTAAAGTCGTTTGCAAGGTTCATGTAGGAGGTATGATTAATAATAATTACCGTCAGTGAATTATGTTACATGTGCAAAAATATTAATAATCCATTATTTATAATAGAATATTTAATGATGAATTATTATTACTACGTATGTATATGTCTCTAATTGTATATCTTATACGGTTTTCACGAACCTGTCAAAATTCATAAAAAACCTAAAGTATTGTAACATTTTCAATCAATATATTATAAATTCACACATCGATCAAAAAAATATAATTTCAAGATTTCCCTATTTCCTTCTTCTTTTGATATCTTTTCGAGTTTCTTTACAAATTACAAGTTTTTCGAAAACTCTCCGTTAAAGAGATAATCTACTAAAACTTCGAAACTAAAATCGCACGTCACGGAGAGAAAATCTCGGTTGCAGAGAGCAACGCAAAGTTAGGAGAGAAATATCAGCGCATATCTCGATGTAAAAATAGTTACGCCTCGCGGACCAGAGAATGGCACCAGCCGTTGCCAGTCGCCGGTTCTCCTCTTCATTCCCTGCCCGTTCCTTTCCGGGGATAGACCCGAAGATCGCCTAAACCGGATCCGGCGCGGGTGCGAGCAGCTGCATGCTACTGCTCGATTTCGCGATCTGCAATGTCAACGTCAGAGATCGCGCGCTATAACGCTACAATCTTTCGTGTCGAACGAAAAGTCCAAGAGCATCACACACAAAAACAACACGACAAAGACAAGAAAAAACCACTATATTATCAACAAATAAGTCTAACAGCATTTTATTAATCTTAAATTATAATATTGCTTCTTTATAAATAAAATAATAAAATAATTTTCAAGATAGAGTCGGAAATCGAGGACTAGGATTGTCTAGAACCAAAGCATTACACGAATAAGATATATAACTATGACACGTTGATACTAGAAATAAATCCAGATATCTCGACAAATCGAGAAATATAGCATCGGATAACCGAAAATATAAGGAGCAGAAGGGCGCGACAGTTTAATTTAGTCTGACCTGAAAAACGAGGACGCGTCGCAATCAACCGGATTAAATAATTTGCGCACGAGGATTTCTGACGGCGTAGAGAGACAAACTAGAAGGTCAGACGCGCATATTTTCGACTCAAGACATTTAACCGCTC
>NW_021853667.1:908828-925106 GCF_003651465.1 Formica exsecta
CGCTCTTAATTCATTAAAGCCCAGTAACTCCTGAAAGATTCGCTAAAAAAAAAAAAAAAGTTGCCTTGACTCGTAAAGTACTTTAAATCGACGCGTAGTTTAATTAAGAAGTGTCTGCGGCATCTCTCCGAGAGCTTTTAAGATAATAAAAAAGGAAATTAAAGATTTCCCTGAAATAATATTATCTGAGAACAATTACAAGGAAAAACGATAATGATAAATAAAATAGATAAGAAGCTTAAATATATCAATCCGTCGAGAAAAATTTTTCACGAGATGATTCAAAACAATCTGCAAATGCGAAAACATAAAAGACCAAGCAAGCACCATTAGCGACGCAAGGAAGGAATTTAATCGAAGGATTGTGGTTTGAGATAAACGAAACTTCTTCAAAAAGAGACATTCGTACCTGGACTTCCGGTTGCTTGTGCGATTTCCTGGCGTAAACCTTCAAGACCCTGCAGTTACACGCGACGGAGAGTGCCACTGCCGATCCCTGTATGGTAGAATTGTCGTGTGTAATAGGGCAACGAGCTAGATAAAGCTAAATCATCAAATTACATACCAAAGAAACACGAGCCATCTAGCTTACGTTACACACGTTAAAAAAAGAAAATATTAGGAAAACTTGAGATGTCTGCGTTCAAAGAAAGTAAAAATGTATCTAATATCCTCTAAATTTTCTCTCGACTCTACAAAAATACACACACACATATACTACTCTATTAATTATATAACATTTATATAAACGAGAGACTTGTGCTTTGAGAAATCACAAATGTCCTAAATTCTTGAGCGCCATTAATAAACGAGGGATAAGAGATAAGAAAGCCAAGGATGAAGAAGATGTATACAAGAGTATATATCATATTGTATATAAAATATTCAACATACAATTTTAATAATATGATGATTTAAGAAAGAAAACTCGAAAGTTTTTTATGCATATTTTGAAAAATTATAAATATAAATAACTAAACTCTCTCTCCATTATTATTATCAAAATTATAAAAGTAAGAAATAAATAAAAGGAAAGGAGAGGACACAATACACAACGTGTGAGAATGACATACAATTCGGCGCAGCCGATATAAAATAAGAAAAAAATTCGCGCGTTTTATGCCACTTCGAGATTCGTCGATCGCGAAAAGCTCTCGCTGTTGAAGAACACTCGATTCGACTCGGCAAACTTGGAAAGAAATATGGAAGTAAATATATATACATATATATAAAGAGAAAATGAGAGAAAGAGAGATATACGCTCTGAAATGCCGTTTACGCTTGACGCAAGAGCGCGATGCCGACCGAGATCTCTCTACGTTGGAAATGAAGTCGGTGTAATATCGGGGGCTAAATCCGCGAACCGTATGATAATCGGAATATTTGAAAACTTATGGGAAAAATTTAATTAAATTTCAAACTTAATTCGAGATAAATTACGGTCAGACAATGGGGGAAAAATGCGGTGCGAATAATGGTCCAAGTAATGGCCCATATGATGGACCGCGTGCGCATTGGTCCGAATAATGGTCCAATAACGACCCAAATAACGGTCTGTACAATTACTCCAATAATGTAATCCAAAATGAATAATATTTATATTTAAAATAATAATATTTCACATATATATAACACGGAAATTTTTTAAATTCTAAATAGATCGAACGCAACAAGATGCAATGTTATTCGTGAAAAGTTAATAATTCCTCATATCTATCGAAACTACGATGAAGATATCGCGGTCGTAAGGTATGCCATTAGGGAAGGGAAACGACAGGAAGAAATGACGCTCTTGGATATATCTTCCGAGACTCTTGTTACACCGAGTATCATTTCTCCTACGTATTTGAAGCGAAATGATCCGTGCGCGCGCGGACTTTTTACAACCCCCGCGGTATCTTTGCCCCAAGAGTACCTGAAGAGAATGACCCGTGCAGAAAACCGCCCACAGGAAGGGAATCTTCCAGACCCTGGACGCCACCCCGCAGCCCGCGACTAGACCGACGATCAGACTGACCTTCAGGAAGAGCATCAGCTGCAACGCCCGCCTCCTCTTCATCTTCTCGCGCTGCTTTATCTCGAGTTGCATACTGCATGTGTACCTGCACGTATGCGATTTACGCGACGTATGACGTAATTCGTTACCGAGAAAGTAAGATACGCAAGAGACTTTCGTACTATAACTCGGAAAAGCAAAGTTTAAAATTATGATGAAAATTTACGAGTCACTCCAAATGTGAAAAGTTGTTCAAAATTTCATATGTGAACTTTTTAGAAGCTTATTTTTAAGAGTTCGCGATTAATATCGAAAATATTTAATAAGCACTTTCGCAAAACTGCGTGATTAGAACATATCTAGTATCTTAAATGAATTGATGATTTGTTACGATGTTAGAAAATTTTCCATTATATTTATGCAGTCTATTCGGGATCATTAAATTAATATCGAGCTTTAATTGAAAGATAACTATACCTGGACACAATTGCAGCCTTGACGAGGTAATAACCGGATGTTAGTAATAGTAGGATGATCGGCAAGCCATACGCATAAATCGTCGCCGTGGCTCCCAGAAACCTGAAATTAATAAAGCACGTAATATGCATTAAATATTGTACATAATTAAAAATTTTTAAACAAAAAAATATATAATATAAAATTTTTTGTTATGTGTACAAAAAAAAAGTCGATTTAAATATCATTTTCAAAAATTTTATTTTTACTTCTTGTAGATAAATCTTGTGTTAAAATTGATGGTAAATGTTCGGATTAACTTACACCTCACGGATCGTTTTCACTTTTATATATATTGTAGAGGGTATATTCCTAAGTAATACACGCTTCTTGTGGCGCTCTCTTCTGGTTTCAGAAATATGCGATTTTGATTATTATAATTTTCGTATTTACTTGTATCATCTTTTCGTTATGTTCTACTTACCTGTTTATATTTTTTTGTTTACATTTGCTCGTTATTGCGTCACTGCCAGTAAGCTTCCGGATTACTGTTTAGTTTCGCTAAGAATTTCTTGGTTTGGGTTAGATTATATTTTCGGAAGAAGTGCAGCCCCCTGTAGGGGGGTGGAAGCCACTGCGTTCACGCATACATTTTCTCATCCACACAATAATTGTGGGGTGGATCTCGCTTCGCGTTGTAAAGTATATGCGTGGACACAGTAAGCCCCCCCACCCCGCCCTACGGTGGTTCCACTTCCGCAAGATATAATCTAACCCAAACCTATTTTCAGTTTTAAAAATAAAGTTGGGTCGCATGTAGTCGCACGTTAAAAGCTGTTAACGAACTGCGAGAAATAGGTGAAACGCATTATTGACAAAATATCCATGGCCGTGTACCTATTCCGTAAATGTAAATAAACACTTTTTCGTCTGCTCTACAACAACAAATACAATGTACACAAATTTCACTTTTCCTAATATTACTTTATAATACCTGAAAAAAAGCATTAAAACTGTGAAACTTCAAAATCGCGTATCTCTGGAACCAGAAAAGAGCGCCACAAAATTCAAAGTGTGTATTACTTAAAAACGTATCCTCTACAATATATGTAAAAATGAAAACAATCCGTGAGGTGTAAGTTAATCTGAACATTTACCAAATTGATTTTAGATCTGCTTATTAAAATATGTGTAGTAGAAATTTTTATAACGGATATATCAAGCAAATATCCACGACATAAAATGATTGGAAAATATCACGTGACGAGAAAATATCGTTCATCGTAATGAAAATTCAATTCGATGTGCAATTCTCATGAAATAGGAAAAAGAAGTGCGCCAGAAATATTTATTAGCTGCCGGTCTCGCCTCTCTCTTTCTCTCCCTCGCTCTCTATAAATCGCAAATACGCGCGGGGAATAGCTAAAATCCCGTTGCTCTTTTCGACGAGAGCAGTTTGGATCGAAGGGCGAGTGTCTACAAAACGCGCGATTTTATCGGGGAACACTCGGGCGATATCAAATACCCATTTTCGGTGCTCGCCTACTTTGCACACATGTCGGCAGAGCGATTTTAATACACGCTCACACAAGAAATATTCCCTGCCGTTTATTTCCCTCGATTGCATCTCGCATATATTCTCAACCAGAGGCGGAGGAAGCTCGACAAAAGAAAATCCCGCGTCTGTCGAGAACTTTTCGGGATTGTAATCATAGCGAAGAATACACGATCTCGATAAGATTGCAAAAATATATATGTAATTGATAATAATAAAATAATGTATAGAATTATATATTAAATAATGATATAGGAAATAGATAGAACAGAATAATTCTAAGGTTGAAATTTGAGAACAGATTTCTAACAAATTCAACTTTTAAATAAATTCGAAATTGTATAACGTAAAGTCGTATTGAAATTCTGATATTTTCTAGTGTATCGATTCATTTCATGAAATACATATTTCAATTTTCTATTTATTTCTTTTTTATTCTTTAAGATTTTATCTTTTCTTGCGCATATGACACACACGTACACATAAAATTAAGAAATTATTATACAAATATTATTAATGGTCTTTCTCGTTGCTATTACTAAACTCGCTTCCTTCTAAAAACCGTGAACAGTTTAAAATCCAGATTAAATCCTTAATATCTACGTCAACGATCTTTTAATATGACATCAAAAGAGAGGGAAGATACGTGAATAATTCTTGGAAATTGAATGTCTACGCAAATAAGTTTAAGTAGAAGAAAATTGCTCTCATGATAATTCAAATATGCATAGTGTAATAAATATTCTGTGATATGTGATATAGATTATCAACGGTTAATATTTTGAGAAGATTTCAATTAAACTTTAAATAAATTTAATCTAAGCTTTAATCTCNNNTAATATCCTTATATTTATAAAATAAAATTAATTTTTATAGTCTGCATATTTATGAAAACAAATAAAGTCCTTTCAAGTATTTTTAACAAAGAAAAGGAAATGTTAAATTTGTAGTAAAAAATTATAGTTAAGAAAACATATATTTGATATACAATTTGATATAATATTTATATTATATATTAATATCGTAAAGTAATTAATAAATTTAAATCTTATCATAGGATGACAAAGAAAAATATCGCGAAAAGTATCGCACAATGATACATGATACATGCTCTTATCGAATACCTCTCTTTTGAAAAATGGCAAGAATCTCGTTCCGGTACGGTATTCCGGTTCACCGTCGTCGACGAATCTGATTTAACGAAAATTGGTGGTTCAGTAGTATATCGTGAGATAGAGATGGGTAAAAATGAAAAAGAGAGAGAGAGAGACAGACAAAGAAAACACAGTGTGGGCGGAGGAATCGGAAAAAAATAAATAAATAAACTACACTGTATATACACGACATTCCTTTCGGAGGTTTCCGGCAAAGCAGAGAACGTTTCCGCTCCTTTCCGATATCCCGTCCGACCGAAGAATCCGAGCATGGAAAAGGGAGTTCGCGCTCACTTCCGGCGGAAGATTCCTCGCCGTTTGGGGGAAACCGAGCCCTATCAACGTTACCCCGCTACCGTGTCGTCCCCTCTGCATCCCTCGCCGGCAACCAACCCCTGGCGAGCAAAGCGGCAACGTAACACGAGCACGACGGCGGAATGCGCGTATTAGGAACAGAATTGCATCATTCCGTTAACTCACGCCTCTCTCTCGCAAAGAGAGACGCAAATGCTGGTAATTTTCTCGGTGCAGTAACCGTAACTTTCCGAAATGGAGAGTGAAGGATTTTCTCTCGACCGAGGAGATAGATGGAATGGATCATCGACACAACTTAACGTTTGCCCTGAATCGAGTTAATATCTCGATCTATTAGTAACAGGTTTTTGTTGATTTTATCAAGTCAATAAAAATAAATAAAAATTACAGTTAAAATAATATATAGTTGAAATGTAATGTATATATATAGTATTTCTGTAAAAAACAAAAAATATTTTATAAAATAAAATGGAATGTGTTATGATAAGAGATTTTATTAATTTTAATAAAAATATAATTTTCCGCATACTTTAAATTGTATTTTCTGAGAGGAGATATTGCTATATCAATTTAAATTACGCAATTTTTTAATAAAACTAAGAATAGAGACTTTAGAATGGAAATCTTGAAACCTTGTTTGATATATGTAAGATGCGAGCGTAGGAATAAAACGTAAGAATGATATAAAGGATTCCGCCTTTCCGGCTTCGATAGCAGAAAAGGAGCAAATGAGCTGTGTCGAGAAGAAGTTTGAAGCCGGTGGATAAATGCAGACGCGGAAACGAGAGACGAGAACGGAGAGATAACGAGGAAGTTCAAGCTGATAGTTCGAGCCAATAGAAATTGACGCAAAATACTGAACATTTAACGTTAAAAATTAATTATTTCGATTAATCATAAAAAAATCGATTATTTATTTATAAGAATTATAAAAACAATTATTCAATTATATTGTAATCATAAATGGGTATTTTTATATTTAATCATTTTTTTTTTTCTTGTATTATATAAAGTAATTCATATAATTGATTTAAAATTCTCGGAAACGTCAATTAACATCTACCTATTAATGGCTATCAAAGTCTTACCAGCAATTGAAGGGGGTGAGATCAACGACATTCCAGAGATCGTTGCTTTCGCGGCTTTGCAGGAGAGTCGCCAACACAAGGCTGATCAACGGCGCGCCCCAGGCAAAGAGGCTGTATTTGAGGTATGTCGGCGGATCATCACGACGCGGTAAAGATGCTACGGTGGCGTACAGATGGTGGCACATTGACGCCAGCCAGCAGACAACCGATACCCGCAGATACTGCAAACTCAGACCGAGCGAGATGCAGAGCTCAGAGTCCTGAAAATTGAGAAACACACGGCGTTCAAAAATCTGTCCCGCAATCTTGAGAAAATAAAAATCAGCTTTGAAATGCAACCGCGAAATAAAGAATTAAATCACAATTTAAAAACAATATAATTTAAAGTTTATAAAATAAAAAAGAAAAAGCTTAAAAAAATTTTTTTCGACAAATTTTTTTTTGTCTCGAGCGAAAATTATAAGAAAATAAATAATATTACGTTGCAAAAGAATGAAAAGGATTTTTAAAATATATTATTAGTCTTAATAGGGAGAAATATTCCTCGTTCAATTTATGGATTATGATGGACTATGAATTTCGTGCTCGCGAATGAAACCATTGGACGGTATTTTCTAACGGGGATAAACGTCACCGTGAATTTGATCCATGAACGGCAAATACGAGTAATTCGCGATAGTAGCCTAAACCTGCGGATCGCGAATGGATGCATAGCCGGCGAATTATTCACGTTGAAAAATCCACAATTCCGACCGATATACCTCGTGTAATATCACGAAATAATCGATCAATCGCCGCTAGCGAGCGTGTTGTTGATTCGACAATTTATGCAATAACTCTCGTATATATCGATTGAATAGCATGGAATTAATATTGCAATGTAGTAATGACGTATGAAAGCCCTTAAATCCTTCGTTGTACCTTCGCGACCGAAATAATTCGCCGCAACAGCTGTGTACCGTGAAATTCGGAACAATAAACCTCCATCGATAAATGCATAATCAATTTAATATCGTTGTAATATGAAATAATAGCCGACGTGTTATTGCAATCGATACAAAGGCTCGATAATTGCAATCATTAACTCAGATCAAAATATAATTCTCACTTGAGTAAACATATATACAAGAATCAATTTAATTAATTAAAATATTTAAAAATATAACTCTTATTAATTACTAAATATATTTAAATAAAGTATAAGAAAATTTGAAATATCAAGATGTGATCTCTTGGTTTTGTTTGTAGGAAAATGTAAAAGAGCTTAAATTTTTTTTCTGACGCTGTAAGATATTCCAGAATAAAAGGATCGTATGCAATAGATATGATATCCCTATTCTCTCTTACAACTTAATGAACTAAAGCTTTTTCAGTAAATGTGTATGCATCCAATGTCTGCCTTTGACAAATAAATTACGTGGGCGATTTGTTGCATTGTGTAACGTGACGCTAAAAGAGAAGCCGGCTTTCTGTCTCCCGTAACCGATACTCACAGTTGCACATACGATACTCCTCTCGTCGATGCAACTCGTCGCAACAATCGCGCGAGGGAAGCAAAGGGGGAGAAAAAGGGGGAACGTGCTTGCGCATCGAAACGGAAGCGGAAATAAATTGGAGGGTGCGCGCGAAAGGTGCCTTTCTGAAATTCGCGGTTCATGCTGGGATACAAAGGGCCGGTCTGCGAGAGCAAAATTGCATCGAGCGAGCGAATAGTTCACGTTGGAGGACAAATTTTACATTATTGAACATACGTTTTCCAACGCGATCCACCTTTACGTGCGATTCTCGCGCATCATTAAACCATCCATTTTCATACGAACGTGCACCGGTAAATAAAATTTCGAACAATTCAGTTAATACGATACAATACCGATAAGAATCAAGCGAAATGAGAATCTTAATTAAAGATCACTTTACATCGAAATTATTTCTCTTTCGCATGCAATTTTTCAACGAATTTACCGATTATTATTTTATTCGAAGATTTCAATCTCAATCCTTTGATGAAAAAAAATTCCTCTATATGGAATATTTAGTTAAAATTTAATTCTTTGCATACTCCGATAAGATCGCGAACAATATCGTGTTACGATATTATTATTTTCCATGCGGAGCGAATATTGCATATACAAATAAACATACCGCAGCGAAGTAATATAACTCGGTTTATCTTCGCTTTCGGTCTCGATACACGAGAACTCTCTTCGGGAATTTCGTTATAACACGAAAATACGCACGTTTGCGGGCACACTAAACTCACCTACGTAAAGTTTCAAGTTATTCCTCCGTATTGTGAGGCAGCATTCTTATTCGATCGAATTTTCGCCTCGGAATTCAATAAACTCTCATACCAATCCCTTGTTCCGTGAAGGATACGACTGTAACGATAAGTCGTCGTGCTTTATACGCATGCGACTGTGACTATTGTTATCGTCTAATTTGATTCGAATCAATGATATTGTCAAGTCGTGACGTGAGGTATTCCGCAATCATTCTTGCGACACAATGCGCTGAAATGAATTTCCGCGTGTAATGAAATAACATTCGCGTCACGCGTATTCAGAGAGAATTGTGTTATTGTGCACGAAACATCGTCGACGAGGTAGTCACCGTAGATTGCAGCTGTGAGATTGTCGGATACTGTTGCTAGAAGCTGCGAGATGTCTTTGTTGAGAATTGGCGTGATTTTCCGCTTACAGTCGCCGCCGCAAAGTGAAAAAAACCCGTTTTTAGTCAGACAGGCAAAAAAAGAAATATTCCGATTCTTTCGCTAGATTAAGAGTTCGCGGGGGAAAATAATGTTTTCGCGGATATCGGGCTTCGCGCTAATGAGGTTAATGAAAAGAGACCTAAAATTTCCAACCGTCAGCAATATCGGATTACATCAGAGATATGTCTGTGATAACGGTGTGTAACTCGAGCATGCATTCTGCCGTACATGTAATAGCATACACACAAGGGACATATACATTGCAAAATATCACTTTCTCAAAAAGATTCTTTTGCGAGTGTATACGGCAAGATATTTGCTTTTCTTCTTTCTATAAGAGATAAAATATTTTTTCAACGAATATCTTATCTTCTCATATTTATTTAACTCTTTAATTATTTATTTTAAACATCTCCTCTCGTTAAAATTGTTAAAATTTTAAATTCAAGATAAATAGATTAATCGGAAAATTATTATCCAGAATTCTTTTGATAATCGAAAGTATCTCAATTCAATTTAGTTAAATTTAATTAAATTTACATTACAATTATATTAAATTTAAATTATTTTAAAAATCTACATATCAAAAGTATTGATTAAAACAAAATACTAATATTCCATATTTTCTGTAATTTCGTAATCAATATTCAATCTGCACCTTCACTGCAAAAGCATACTCTCTTTTTCCATTTTCGAAGAGAGCTCGTGCATCTGTTAAAATCGAGATAGACTCTGGCTAATCTCTGGCTGCTGACAGTTTCAATTGATCGAACAAAGTATTTCAGACAGAATTAAAAGAACATCGTACGGTGAGCAAAAAGTCCTTTAGAGAGACTTAAATTATTCACAGCCATTTCGCACACAGCGGTGGAAAAGAAAAAGACAGAAGGTTGGAAAGAGCGCGTCGAAAGCTCGACGTTCGACGTCTTTCATGCACGGGTAAGTCCTGGATTATCCTCGTGTCTAACAGTCACGTAGGATAACGGGAGATTTGATCTCGGCGTCAACGAAAATCGATTCCTTCGCGAACCGACTTTAGGAGGAATCTGTCAACCGTAATATTACAAAGCGCATCGTATTCATGCCATAGGTGTTACTGTCATATTTCGCTATAATTATTTTTTTATAGATTAGAATATTTTTTATAGATTGGAGAATTATATCTTTTTATTATAATTATTATTTTATAATTAGCACGTATAAAAACATTCATATTTAAATATATCGATAATACAATTCTAAATATTAAAACTTTGCAAAGGTAAAGCTCACTTAATATTAAATAAAACATCAAACTTTCTTATCTATTGTATTTATACACGTGTTTGAAAAATAAAAACTTTTATCTGTAATAATTTCTAAATTAAAAAGTGTCGATATTTTCATTCCGAAAAAATCCACAACAAACCAGCCAAACAATCCACATAAATATAAAAAATAGCGATGGAAACGTTATGTTCGCAGAGGATTATCGTGAGATTTTAACGGGTGCATTCCCGCGAGTATCGTTTCCCGCTGTAACAGTAATTGGCAAAGTTTTTATATCGCTACAGTCGTTTTTTTAAAAGCTAGTAAACGCTATTACATTACCCGTTTTTAAATTACGTTTTTAAATCTTCTATTAATTCCTTCGTTTAAAACCGAGCACACAATCGCGGTATCGCTTTTACAATATTTCTCATCGTAAAATATTGGAAATGATTCTTTTCAGTAATTTTCGCGAACTTATATAAGAGATGATTAAACCATCTATTTTCAACGTTAAATAATAGCTATAATAAAATCCAGCTAAGCAATAAAGAATGAATAAATTTTCTTCACTTGATTCATACACTACCCTACTTATTCATTTTTATCTATAAATGATAAAAAGATGTATGGATAAAGATTATACGAAAGACGAGAAATTGATAAAGGCTACAGGGGAGAGAGTTTGCAGAAGTGAGATTTGAAAAATGTGCCTAGTCCGGATTTCATTTCTTTCTCTCGCGATTACCATCGATCAAATAAAAAGAATAAAAAGAAAAAAAAAAAAGAAGGAAGGAAGACGGGAAGACTTACAGCCTGATTTCTCGACAACGTAGTAAGGAAATGAATTACTGCCCTCTTCAATTTCGCATGTTCGCAGATGCAATACGAATAAAGAGAGGGTGCCTTTTCCGCGCGAGGACTTTTCACCGCGCGACGATCTCAATCTCGAGAGCGGAACACGAGAGATATGCGCGATCGATTTAAGCCGCGTCTCTTTCGCCGCGAGAGATTATAGCTAAGTAATATCGGAAATATGTAGGCCGTGTCATGCGAACCGAGTATCACGCTTGCGAGATATATTTCGACGGGGGAAAAAAGTGCCGTTTTTTATCTACGTCGTTTCAGCCCAGACTTTTCAGTTTTTAATTTAGTTCAAAAAATATGATGATGATCTCGCTGATAAAAAAAATTGAAATTTTCGTTCATTTTATATCCGCAAAGAAATATAATTTATAATTTAATCATTAATATTTTAATTTATGGATTATCGATTCTCTCGAACACAAAATCCTTGTTCAATGAAAAAACATTTTGTTCTAATTTCAAATATTATTTTATACAGAACTACAACGTTTGTTGGTTGTCCCAAGAGACCTGTATTACGTCGAATAAGTCTTCGAGTCACGACAAAATCCTGTGCTACCAAAATAAGCTCTCATCCATTGTATACGCGTGTACCATCATCTGAGAGCCATTAGGAGAATATGCGGGAGGGTTTTTGCGGAGAGATATATCTCCTTTATACCGTAGCAAAAAGCGCAAAATGTCGTTTCACCCTCCTTCCTTCTTTTCCTTTCCTCTCTGCTCGCGCAAGATGCTTCGACATACGCATACCAAAGGAAACTGGCTGTTTTCTTTATCATGTATCATGTGTTTTCGCAATGTTATCGTTAAAGAAAACTTATATCAATAAAAAAACGTTACGCTACTTAAAGAACAAGTTCTTTATGTCAATGTTTAAAATAGAAACCATAAAAAAATATTTAAAATTTTTTAATGATATATAATTTATTATATCAGAAAGAGAAAATTATTGTAGAACAAAAAAATTATAATTTATTATTGTAAATTAATATAAAGCTATTGTTTGCTTAATGCAATAAGTGTGTAATGTTTCCGGCAGATAGTTAATTCTGTTATTAGCCACTTTTACCATGCGCGCTGTTCTTTTCGTCGAGAAATTCTTCGTTCATCCCCAGGAGATTGCAAATTACCGTATTATAACGCGCTCAGGACTTGCTCGAAACAAATTGGTTTTCCTTTACTGCGTTACTCCTCGACAAGAGGAGTTTGTATATGTGCATGTTTAATAAAAATTAATGTTTTTACTCAAAATGAAGAACGTCATACGATATGAAAAGAAGAATGTTTCAGATGTGAATAATTACGTCCTCAGTTAAAATAAATACAAATGCAATATTCCTTAATAAAAAATATATATTTTTTTATTTTTTAGTAAAGAAATTCTGAAAAAATCCCTCGAATGATGTAACAAGTCTCATTGAAATTAAAGTGCTTTCGGATAAAAGAGAAGAATAAATTTCAGCCATTTTCTTTAATTAAAAAAAAAAGCTAAAAGATATCTTTTGTACTAATATTCTACGTTAATGTGTGTCCTATGTTGAAGTAGAGTTTTAAATTCATAAAAGTCGAACGCCTAATACAGAATTCAGAAATAGCGACGTACCGTTGGCTCATCAATATACAAAAAAAAAAAAAAAAAAAAAAAAAAAAAAAAAAAAGCAACCTGACGTATACCTGTGATTTATGCGCGAATAAAATCGCCGCGCATCGACGACGGCGAAAGATTAATGAGATCCACGAGACTGACGATTTTTCTACATCGACGTCGCGCCGTCATCGATTATTAAGTTCGTTCGCGCGATCATAAATAATTTTTCAAAGCCCAGAATTACGTCGTAGCTCCACGTCGTGACTCATTATACTACCGGTGACCGGGAATTTGCTTGACCGTAGTTACTCGCAAGGACGAAAGCTTCGTAACGAACGGCAAGAAACGCCGCAAAAACCAACTCGGACAAAAAAGGCGCCCGCCGCCATGCTTGATTATCGTTCGATCTCCAATTTTGCTTTTACGACCATAAACGAACTTGTTAGGTCCGACTTAGGACTAAAAAATCGAAATCCACGATATGCTTTTCCGGAAATTGAAAAAGGAAGGTCACATTAATTCCTAAGAATAAGTGTGAGAAGTTTTTCTTCTTTATGGTACAATTCTCTCCATTCCCTCCCGCAAAACTATTTTTAAAATGAAACATTTTATCCGCGCAACAAGAAATTTCTTAAAGAATCGTCTTCCGCAGAGAAAGAATTTTTCTATTTCAAATGAAAATTTTTCGACTATTTCAGAATATTTTCAAGCGAGGAAATTTTGTTAAAAATTTTCTCTCTTGTGTAGATAGACTTTTTTAAATTATGAAATAACAGAGTGTTCCTTTTTAGTGAATTTTTTATATGGAAAAAATATTTTGTTTATATTTCAGTGAATAATTAAAATTGTATATAAAAGCGCCGTAATTGTCAATAGCGTAAATTGGCGATTAATCGTTGAAATTTTTAAAGTTAGAATATTGTGTTTTAACAATTAATTGGGAAAAGACCAAGGGCAAAATGGGAATATCGAATCACGAAAAATGGTTCCCTGCGGGCGAGTGTATTTGCCGACATTCGCAAACAAACAAAAAGCTGACCGAAATAAATATGAAGGGAATAAAACGGAAGCGTGCGGAAAATATGAATATTCCGCGGGGATAATGAAAGCCGTGGAGAACGCATGACCCATTTCGTGAAAAAAAAAAAAGACGCCACCCACGTCTGTCACGTCGCGCTCGTATTAGCAGATAACAAAGTCAATAAAGCGTGTTACACACGCGCAACTTGGACGTTGTTGCGTCGTAAAGAAAGGGGATAAAAAAAAGAGGGAAAGGATCCGCGATTGAAGGGCGGTTGCGGCTTATCTCGAAATCAATTATTCTCGAAAACTCTCGTTCGTTTTTAACGAACGTCGTTACCGCACCGTATTGTCTACTCTCGTTCTGTGACAAGAAGAATCGATCGCGCTGAATAAACTTCTGAAACATTATATATCCAGGGATTATATTGAAGTTTCTTAAAATTGTAACTGGTCTTTCAAAATTATTCGAAAATCTTGATTTAATTAGATTTCTAACTCAGCTACTTCCTTTCATATCTACACCGCTGAAGCAATATGGAAAGTTTGATTATATTGTAGACTCTCTTTCCCCTGAGACGGAATATATAGGTTCCTTGTTAAAAAGTTATTTTCTGTAATAATCAGTTTTAAAATTAATTTATGTATATTGTATGTGAACTTTTCAGTATAATGGTTAGAAAATTATTGTTCAATTTTTTCAGTCAAAAATTTTTCAATAGCTCGGCATTAAAGCTTTCATTTCGCATCTCGTAAATAATGTATACAAGAGAACACAAAGTTCTTTCTGTGTAGTGAGCAAATTTATATTCCCACTATATAATAACTCGTGTGTTTTTAATGTAAACTTCTGAAAAAAATCTCGGATATTTTTAAAGATAAAAGTCTGTGATGTATGTTTTTGACGCACAGCTTTTTTAGCATATATATATTATAAATATATTTTTAAAAATTCTAATTTTTTTGTCGACTGGAGTTTTAATAATTTCTATTATATTTAGTCTTAATAAAATTAATCTCTGTAACATTTATTGTAATACAAGATATAAAATGATGTTATTCCATAAATTATATGTCTGTCAATCTCAAATTTGCCAAATCGAATATATAATTGCAGACAAAATATTAAAAAACTAGCTCATCGCTACTTTATCAAGTACAGCGAAACTGATCGCAGCAACTACACGAGTCATATATTACACGATCTAGAATGTAATGTGAGAGACGAACTCTAGAGACGATAGTGAAAAGTGGGCATATAGTTCGAAACGCGATACATCGTCGACGGTAAATTAACCGTTTATTCGCCGGTTGCATTCGATCAGACAGATGGTATAGATGAACATTAGAAAAAGGAAACTGTCGCATCCTAGGATCGCGGAGAGAAAGAGAATTAAAAAGAGAGAAAGAAAGAACATTCTTCCTAATGAAATAATTAACTCGTCTATTAAAAGCAGTTTTCGCATCGGCCCCGCGGGTCGCGGCATATCAATTAATTCGTATTATCGGTTCCGACCGTCGTCATCGTATCCGCGACGCTTTTCAACGCACGCCGAGAACAAAGCGGTTTTAGGAACAAAGATCCGGCTTTGCTCCTGAAACCCATATCGACGCGTCGGCAGCTTACCGGATAGTGAATAATTCCTCAACTATGATTCGCGAGTGGTTCAGAGAAGACCCCAGAAATTTCTTTATATGTTCTCCTTTGGTCGTAATAATTAAAGCTGATCAATTAAATATTAATTATGATACCAAAATATCGATTAAAAATTAAATGCAAATACAAATTACAATAATTGTATATATATATATATAATTACTTCGTATAAAAAAAAAAAAGAACCACGGATGCAATCACAAGAATGAATCGGAAGCTGAATCAAAAATTATATCTTGAAACGCTTTAAATCTCGCTCATCTAAGAAGAGGATAGAGATAGAAGAAGCCGAGCGGCGCGATTTATGGCATGGCACAGTTACCGATATATCTTCATACGGGGATAAATTGATTTGTGCGGACGTAAAAATATCTCCTCCCGATCAAGTCACTTGCTAATTAAAGGGCCGTCGTTGTCATCGTCGTCATCGTCTCGTCTCGTCTGCTACGATCAGGACCTAAACGGTGCGGCGAGTGTGCAAGAGCGAATAAGCCCTCATCTCATCGATTAATTACCGTCGAGCATGTGTTTCCGCACGAGTTGAATCATCGACGACGGTGTGATTAAAAAACGTAAATGTCCTCGATAAAGGCCGTCGACTTACGCGAGTCGCAGGGCGCGCTC
>NW_021853667.1:925334-940239 GCF_003651465.1 Formica exsecta
ATGTAGGGCGCCTCTCAAGAAAAGGTAAAGATGCGCGCATCGCTTCTTTGTTATTTACATAAGGGACAATAAATCAATGTACAAGGTAAAAAAAATCTTCATTTCAACAACAGATTTTGAATTAATTATTTTTGTCAAAAGAATTCGTAAAAGATTATTTTATTTATCGCTATTTTCTCACATTTTCAATATTATATGGAAAGATCTTTGAAAGACCTATTAACAAGCCTCGAATTAAAATTTTGTTAAAATAAAGTTCACGCGTAAAAATATATATTTATTTACTGTATTATTTAAAATTAAAAATTAGAAAATTGTAAACTAAATGCTAAATTATTTTTAGCAAGGATATTTTTCCTCGAGTTTCAAGTATAACGTCAAAGCACAGCTGTTTTCTTTCTCCTTGATATTCTTATACCAAATTGGCGAGAATGCTATGACATACAATCCGTTAAAAGCTATCCTTTCACAATGTTGTATCACGTCTCGCAAGCGCCGCGCGTGAATTTTCGCGACAATTTCGCGCGAATGAATTTTTTACGCCGTTGTTGACGACTACAAAATATGTTGGAACGAGATTTCGATGGAAACAAACTTTTTGACGTACGCGAGGTCGTTTGTAAATGTGCATACCATCGCTGCATCGGTAATCTCCATTTTTCGCAAGTGAATATTTATCACGATGAAATGAAAAAAGGCGGAAACTAGAATGAGCTGATATTTCAATCAATATTTGATACAATATTGATACAATATGTGTATGCGTGTGTGTATATTGACAATTCTTTTAAAATATTTTACCTAAGCATTTGTCTCTCTTTGACACTTACATTCTTTATATATATATATTATATTTTGCGACTATTATATTATGTTATACATTTTTAAAAAGCCATGAATATTAATATAAGGTATATAATATATGCATAAATATGATAATCTCGTAAATCTCGTATATAATACAGAGGATAATACATATTTATACATCTTTGCGAGATGTTCAAAATTAGAAAAAAAAAAGTTTGAGAAACACGCTTTCAGAAGTGGCAATAAAGATGAATGATGACGAACGTCACGGTCGCCGGGTTGACTAGCGAGTGCACTCGATCGCAACCACCGAAAAGTACGATAAAGAAAAGAGATGGGAAAGTTTCGATGAAGAAGTGTGCCACGAGTCGCCCGAGTTCTTCTTACAGGCAAGACGTGAGCGCGCAAGAACGTAAGTCGCCGTAAAAGCGGTCGTTACGATGAAACGAAGCAAAAAATCTACGCGCACCATCGAGGTAATGCACGAGGTGCTTGCACACGCAAAAGGATGTGCACTACAGGGTGTACCGTAACATTATATCTCGAATTCGCTTCAGAAATAGATTTAATTTGGAATCAATTTTTCTCTTCAACGAAGATTCATTTAGATATCGTCTTTTTGACATGGTTTTTCTATTTTCATTAAATTTCAATTTTAATTAGTTTTTTTAATATTACAACGATTATCTTCTTTAGTTTTATTAGATATCTCAGTATTTTGGTCAGCAAACGCTTGCATAAAAGTGTACGAAATCTCTGTGTGTGGTGCGCGCATCTGCCGATATATAATATAGATGAGAGGAATTTTTAAAAAATACTCCGTTCCTTAAAAGAGTTTCATATTTTCTGATACATTCTGTTTATGTAACATTTAAATAGCTGCTTTTTTGTTCTTGTAATTCTCAAATAATACAGAGTGCCTGATTAAAATTTAATTATATACTCTATTTATTATTAACCCACGCTACGTAAGATTTATCAATATTTAAAAGCTATATAATTTAATGAATCTTCTATAATTCAACGACAAAGATTATCACTATCACGTTAGATAACAGATCTGGAATATTAAAAATCTGGAATATATATTATTTTTCATTTACCTTCAAAAGTTTTAATAAGATAAATAGAAATACTTAAGAAAATTCGTCAACGAATTAAACGTGTGTTGTGTGCAAACGTCCATCTTAAGTATATGATATATAAATGAAAAGAAAACTTAACATTAGAATAATTCGCAAACTCGCCGGCTTAATATTCTGTAGAATGTACTGCAATGCGGATTTTCGGATGCGACCTGCAATTTCGTGAAAACGATAGAGAGAAACGCGAGAAAAAAACGGTGCATTAAACGCGAACTCGATGCACCGAAATGCCTCCTATCGGAAAATCAGAATGCGAAATTTCGATTTCACTGGAATAGAGAGAAGAGGTGAATTTTATTTTATTTACACCGCGAATTTACGGCCAATTATCCCGGCGCGAACACGCATCGCGCTCTCTCTCTCTCTCTCTTTCTCTTCGAGCGTTTATTCGTGATTAAAACTTTCTCGCTGCTCTCAAAGGATCACTTTCGGCAACTCGCTTCTGTTAACCCTCGAAATGAAAATGCGTTTTTGATAATGTGAAATGGTATAATAATGCAAGTTATATTGTATAGAAACTGAAGAGATAAACGAGATAGAAAATTATTCTCGGATAATAGATTTAAATGAAAAAATTATATCGATCACGTTTGGATGATTTCAGAAACGATTTATAAATCTTAAAAATTCGATGTATATAAATTCATGAGTTTATCGGGCAACTTATTTATCGAGGAGATTCGGTGAACGATCTCTCTTCTCAGTTTGAATGATTTTTCACGCGGAATCGAACGGATACATTCACTTGACATATTTCTGATAAAGGAACCCCGCATATTTTACCGCGCGATAAAAATATAGGGGCGCACCTTCAAATCGCCCGCATAACCGCGTTTCACAGCGCGGTTCTCTCTCGTGATTTTTCCCGCGCGCGCTGCGAGATACATGTGGAGATGTCAGTCAACGAATCGTTAAATCGCAGGCGCGCCGACAGGCTCTTATTGTTAAAAATCCCTGGCAACAAAGCCGTCGGCGTAATCGATAACTGGTTCGGATAACGAGACTCCGCGTTTTGCGTCTCTTCCCGATATCGGTGCGAGAAAATGCACCGATGTAACAACAATGCAACGGCCTTCGGATATTTAACGATAACAGCCGCGAACAATAGCGCAGAGATACTTTTCAATTAAGCTCTAAGATATAAATCAAACAAAAATTTAATTGAATTCTAAATTATAAATCGCTAAAGGCTATATAAAAATGTCAACATACGCGTTTATTAAAATAAACATTTTTAATTAAAACACAATGCGATTAGATGTGTATTACGCGGATAAAAAATAGAGAATTTTCAGTGTAAAAATATTTTTCGTCTTTTTTTCTTTTCTTACAATATATATAGAATTTTGGGGGAAACTTTGAATCCCCGAATCCAGCTCTGAAATTTATAAAAATGGAATAGTATTATCTAATGAAGTCAAAAGAATTTTAGTCATATACATAGAAAAGACATTGAAGAGAAACTTACGTTCCTATAAATTATACAACGAGACTCCAATCTTCGCGAACCGAGGAGAATCGAGAATATTCTCCGTGCGAGGAGACAAAAGTTATATTCAGATTGCGACTTTAATTCGTATATCCTAGAAGAAGCGGGAAGATTCGCGATTGATTTCCCATTCCAATCGGCAATTTTGTTTTGTTCGGTGCCGAGAGGAGAGTGAGTTGATCTAATCTAAGAGCTCCATTACAGGTCGCGGGTCGCCGCCGTTCTGTCTCCCGGACATTTTCGCGCTTAATTAAAAACCACTCGGCGGAACTCGCCAGAGATTCTCTTTAGACTTCGTATACACGGTTTCAGAACAACGAAGTCCCGTTACCGCGCAGGAGAGAAAAAGACTTTACCAAAATTTTATCCTGCCGCGGCGGGAAAGAGAGGAAATAAAAATAATGACAGACTATAAAAATAATGATATCCAGATTTTTTAGCGTTGCATTCTAATTTTTTTTTTTTTTTTTAATTGTAATTTCGAAATAAAATTTTGAACTTTGCTTTTTCTTTGAATTGTGACAAATAGTAATAATAAATAGAATAACAATTCTTTTAAATAGTGACATTTAATTCGAAAATCACAAATGCTAAAATTTTGTGGCTCCTAAATTATGTAAAACCTTTGTTCTCGCACACACATTTATTCTACTCCTTATCGAAAAATTTTACCTCTGCCGCATAATCGACAAATCGGGAAGTCCTAGATACACGATCGCCGGAATTTATCGAAGTATTCGAGCGGGCGATCTCCCGGGAAATCGCAACCTGGGTTTCTCGACAGGATGCGAATTTCTTCGTCGTCGGTATACAGTAGTCGCATTTCCATTTCCATGTGTCGTGAACAGACGCGAAGATCTTGCGTGCGTTT
Organism: Formica exsecta; assembly: GCF_003651465.1. Classification (NCBI taxonomy): domain Eukaryota; kingdom Metazoa; phylum Arthropoda; class Insecta; order Hymenoptera; family Formicidae; genus Formica; species Formica exsecta. The sequence goes on from NW_021853667.1 coordinate 929,647, forward strand.
TCAGCATCGCAACGCTTCTCTTCCTGATTCGAGCGTCGGTTAAATATCTCCCAGGAGATTCTTTTCCATTCCATAGTTATCTCGAAACAAATCTCCGCGGAATTGTTCCCATAAACCGTAAAACTTGTCGCTGGAAATCACTTTGCTTCGCAGCAACAGCAGGCAGAGTCGGGACCACGTGTCCTGACCGTGTGATTTACGTCGCTCCGTAATTCGCATTCTTCGCTAGAGTGGAATTCCGTGTCCTGACGAAATTTCGGGTTTAACTCACACGAGGGAAAAAATTTTCATATCTAGGACTTCCCGCATTTTTTGTAATTACGACGTAAGGAAAACTTAGGGTACTCTAATACAAAAGAAACTTACGGCGTCTAGAATTTCAGCTAGATTTTATATATATTCTCGCTCCGTAAATTACACGTTTTCCTCCGCCAAAACATCGCGGAGTTCTTTTTCTGCATAAAATTACATTTTCGTGTCTCATTATACCATGGTAAATGAGGTAGAAGATACTCTATCAAACGACTCAAAATTTATCAAAAGAAGTGGCAATTAAATTTTATTTTTTACGTAATTCACTAAAGGAAAAACTTTGTTCCCAAATAAAAATTTATCCTTTTTCTACCTATTTTATTCTTTCATTTTTTATAATTAAATAATTTTCTATGCTAGATAAAACTTTAATTATCTGATCGCGTTAATAGTAAAATACAAATTTATTATATCCTTATATATAGTAATTAAATTACCATAGAATTCCTTAATTCTCAATATTCAGAAGCTTAACGCTTAAACTTTCAGCAAAAATTTTATCGAGAATTATCCATTTCGCAAAAGCTTATTATATCGAATTGCAGTAACAAGATTATTTTAATAATTATATTAATATTCATATACGAAATATTCTATGACTACTTAATTAATATCCGTACATGATTCAAATCTCGTTCCACGAAAATTTCTATATTTTCCTTATTATTTGTTTGGTGTTCGAAAATAATTTTCACATTTTTTTCTAATGTTTTAATTATAGACGATCCGGCGTAACCGGATATTAAAATTTTTCAATTTTGCTTTTCAAGAAATTTACTTCATTCCCGTTTTACCCTCGACCAACCCTTTCGACATGGAAACACGAGCGCGCTCGACTTAATGCAGAGTGCAATATATCATATTCCCAGATGTGTAGGAGGAATATTGTTCCTGCGACACGCATAATCATACTAATTATAATGATTTAACGCGCGCGTTATTAAATTCGCCCAATTCAAGAAACGACCCTTAATATTAACGCGATGGAAGGCTGTACATCACTGACAAGTCTGAATTCCCAGAATTCGTTATCAATCTTCTTCTAACGCGAATATTCCTGCACAAGAATTGCCTTCATGGTAAATTTCCAATTTTCAGTCATATTTTTAAATCTACAATCTATGTATCAATGTATTGTATATTTTAAAAAATTTTTAATCTCAGAAACTTTCAGCAAATTTATGATATCAATTTTAGCCTTGTGTAATTTTTAATTTTATTGTTGTATTTTATTATGATATCAAGTATTTTGATATATTGAACGTATATGAACACAAGATGCATTTATCAATTTAAGTATTTTTTTATGATAAATTTTTATATTTATATTTTTGCATTTTTTAAAATCTGACGTATTTAATAGCTCTAATTAATACTCATGATCTAAACTTTACATTTGTATTTGTAAATGGAATTATATAATAATATAATATAATGTATTCTTCTTTATTTTATAATGAATTAATAATACTAATTTATTAAATTAAATGCATCAGTATAATTTATAATTATATCCCTCCACAATATATTAATGGCATTGTGAGCTCGATAGCAAAAGCTCCGAATAAATTCGATCAAACATTAAGGCGAATTAATATCCTTCCCTTTTCGTACCTTTTAGATTCCGGCCGGATCTCGCCTGCTGGACCTTATCTCATCTGCCAGCATTCCCGGCTGCGATAATAGAACCCGTAAACGCGTCTGACTTAATACAAGAGTGCGATATATCTCGAGACCGCGAGGTGCACTACTGTTCTACTGGGCGGAAACGGAAGCACGGGAGTGCGCGAAAATGCACACAAGCGCAATGTATAAATAAAGGTCGTTACAGAGAATCTCGCCTATGAAAGCGTCTGAATATATATTTGAAGATATGATAATTTTCAAATAAGAGAGAGAGAGAGAGAGAGAAATAAAAAAGAAAACATGCAAAATTTATTATATTCTCCTCTATATAAATAATCTCATTTTCACTGATTTATACAATTGTTGTCTCTCTCAATTTCGCTCCGCGCAATATATATTCCTGTTTCTAGTTCCAGGAATAATAAAGCGATTTTTCCCTTCTCTTTTCCCTATTGCCCCCGTTTCCTTTTATCCTCTTCGATTTTCGCGGAAACGAGCGCCGTGTGCTGATGTTGTTCGAAATCGAGATTAAGGAAAGCGACCAAGAGAAGGCTTTCGCGGGCTGAATTTATTTTTCTCCCCTCTTGAATCATTCAGCGGCAACAATAAGGTTGCGAGATTACGACCGACGGAAATTTATCTCCGTCACGCGTTATGACGAAAGGGAATTTCTCCATCTCTAATAAACTCTTTTTCCCCCCTAGCTATATCGCACCTGTCCCGTCGATGGAAAATGTTATTATTAATATTTTGTCTTGTCAAATCGAACATATTGTAGAATTATTTCGAGATACTTGGTATGTCCAAATATCGTTGCCGATTCTCTGCGATTTATCGCCAATCGTGTTTTACTGATAACATATTGATAGCTATTAGATAAACACGTATTTAATGATTAAATCAATACTGGAAAAAAAGACTCGTTGATCTAACTAACTAATTGTTACAGTCGATTATGTAATTTCATTTATTTTCATTATATATTTTTACTGCAATATATAATTTTAGTTTCACTTCAATCTTTCGTTGTATATAATTTTAAGTTTACTTCTAATTTGAAAATAAGTAGAAATTTGCGCTAGTCTCGTGAGCATCTCACGTAAATCCGTCTTTACGTACTGACAAGAGACAAGGCCGCAATTAGGGGGTTGTGTGCTCGTGTCGAAGGGATGGCACCCCGACCTCGGAACATGTAACGTGTCCGCTCGTACACGCTCTTTCGAAGTGCGGTGAATTCTTTTTTTTTTTTTCCCCTCCGCCTTTCGCATGTACACGGCGCTGATATACTACTCGTGCTACTAAGGTCAATCCCGGCGTTAAACGAGCCTTATCCCGTTCGCGGTCGCGAAATTTAGCACTTCGTAGAAAAAAACCACTGACTCGGCTTCAGCAGCCTCTCCTTTTCCCGTTCACACGCAAAATCGTCGCCAATATTTCCAGCTTTTTAGCTGTTTTATTTATTCGATTTGCGTGACTGTAATTTATCGATGAAATAAAGTCTAAATGTCAATTAATTCAAATTTTAGAAAATCTGTACCAAATAAAGAATATGTTTTATATATTTTATAAATATTGGTCGATGTTATTTTTTTGTGTTACAATAATTAAAGGGGCAAAAAAATTAATTTAATATGCAGATTTTCTTTTATCAAAAGTAGAGAAAGTCTCGAAATTATTTGTTACAATTATGATGTGTTCGAATTAATTATTTAAATTATAAAATTGAGATTATAAAAAAATTTTTTCATATCACTATATTCAGTATTGTACAATATTCAATTGCAATTTTCTCTACTTTGATAGAAAGATCAAACACGAGATAGAAAGATGAATATCGTACCATAACGTTCCACTATTTCGCATAGAATTCAACGAATGCGAAGCCGAGTATTGATTTGAACCATCACGATGAATAACATTTGAAAATATTCCCACGTTTCTATTACATTTTTAGAACGAAATGCATTCCGCAAAAACCTCAAAGGATCAAAGGCTAGGATTTTGCAATGATAACCGCAACTATCGCGATGAATAATATTTGAACTAAAAAGATGTTCGTTTTTTCGACGCGAAAAAGAATTTTCTCTCTCTACTTCTAATTACGACGATGACGAAAAAGCGTGTATTTTAAGTTCAGCAAATCCTTCTTTCATCCAGAGGCGAAGAAACGAAAACACGCTTATTTCTTTGTCGTTGAATGAATCTAGGAGATTCTTTTCGTTCGCTTCTTTCAAAATAAGGATACAATGTATGCACGTTTTTCATTTCCGCCGGAAGAATGCAATAAAATTTATTTTCCCAGTGAGTAATATTCTTACTCTTTGTGCGACTGATGATTCGCACGTGATGTTCCCTAACATTCCTTTTTATTCATTGCAATTATATGGTCAGTAATTAATCCCCAGCTTCGTAATATGCTTAATAAAAGTCACAAAGAATATTTGCTAAGCGTCTCTGAGGAGAAACTATTATGCAAAATGTCCTAGAAAACTTATACATATTTTATATCATATAAAACAAATATATTATAATATCATATATATTTTTATAAAATATAAAATATAAAACTTTCATAAAATTTAAAAAAATTTCTCCGTTTCGAAAAATGATGAAAGAATTAATTGCAAAAAGAATTTAGTAATACTAGGATTTAAAAATAAATATTGTATAGATTTTCCGGTACATCTTGTATATTTTATATGCAAAGAGCGAAATTCATTTTGCTATGTTATTAAAACAAACAATGGAATTACAACGATCAAATACGCCAATAGATGTATGTAATTAACAAAATTTATAGATACGTATTTCACATTTTTAACTGGGACTAATTACAAATTTTAATTAATCTGCCTCAATAATACGGACGATTATGAAACAGTACAACACAGAGATAGAATGATCAATGATACTCTGTTAATCTTATCAAAGCCATTAAATGCAATTTATCGCTAATTGAACGAGCGTTGCAACAAAATGACCGAGTGGCATCACGTGCTATATTCAAACCCACGGGAATAAATGAGAAACACTTTTAGCACGAATTCTGTCGCCAGTGACGTTCCGCCAAAAGTTCACCGTCACCGACGCACAATTAAAACTTGGTAACAGGAATGTCGCCAATTTCTACTTTGAGTTTCCGCGTGATATTTGCCTTCCTTGCGGCTTGTCTCCTGGGCGATATAATTCCTTCGGAGGATCCGCGGAATGCTCTCTCCTCCGTCTGTCGGTAACCGATGTCGCGGTTTACCGAAAGAATTCGAGTGGCAATGTTAGGCATCTTCGTAGTACACGAGAGAAAGCCTGACGTCCCGAATCTTCCCGATGAAACGAGACAAAGGGCGAGCGAAGAGGGATCCCGGATTCTTTCGCGTCTTCACGACGATCCCGGAGCTTAATTAAAGAGGATTTAAGAGCGAAATATGAGACGAAAGCTTTTCCCGACTCTTCGCGGAATCTCTCTTCCCGCAAGCGAAAAGCATACCTCGAAATTCACACCACGGCGAATCCGAGACGATTCTCGCACTCGTGTCTGTACCGAAGGACACAAGGAGAAATATAAATATCTTGTCGGTAAATTTTAAAGATAACTTTAAATTAAAAAATATCCTATAATAAAAATCGAATTTCTTCTGGTCGTATCTCGATAACTGTTGAATCAGATCTGATATAATATTTTTCGTTTAAAATTATCTTTCTTAACTACCTGACATTTTCAATGCATTCGCAAATCGTGTGTAATTGTGCTTCATATTATAATTCAAAAAATTGTATAGCAAGTGTAATAATAATGATGTATGTAACTATCTCATATATAACTTCTGGAATTTTTATGGAAAGCTGTTTTTATATAAATGTACGAAAGGATATATTGTGTCTCAATAAATATATAAATGTCTCGCAATAAATGTAAAAAAAATATTTAAAAAATACTCACCTGTACTCCTCCAGCTCCCACGATGAACAAAAGCTGAACCATGAAGAGAGCTGCCAAAAGATTCATCAGAGTTGTGCCTGCCAGGCTCCTCAAGTCGGAGAAGAGGCTGCAACATAAATCCATCAAATTAATTAGTAAAAAAGACGCAAAAATAATTTTTATTTTTTAATCATTTTCATTTTTTTAATTACAAAACTTGTAATTAAAAGATGATCCGTGTTTCAATTTAGATTAAAAAGTAGTTTATCACTTTTAAAAAATTACTAGGGTAAGAAAACCTGGCTTATATAGAATATATCGAATCCTTTTGTGCGGGTTCAATAATAAAGGATCATAAATAATAGTACGGTTGCCCGACAGCGCGCTGTATTATTCTCGCTAGAATGATAACGTAATATAAAGAGTAGTCGGGGATATGAGGGCGAACGTAATACATTATGTTCGGGCGACAACACTCGTTCATGGAAGAGATATCGCGATATCGCACAAGTCGAATATTCAGCAACGAACTTCGTAAGAGAGTTCGCGCAGAGAAATAAATTTAATAATCGCAAATAGTACATTTTGCCAGCAAAAGGATACCACTACTAATACCAAAAGATTAAATCGATCCTCATCAGTTCAAAGAAACTCGTAATTTAATCTCAAAAAATTTTGTGGCATTTCTGACAAAAAAAAAAAAATACACAATATAAAAAATTTATTTTAAGTTTATCTATTTCGACTCTTTCAAATCTGTAATTTAATAATATTGACTGAATGATTCCAGATTTATGTTTTCATCTTTCTCAGTGCGTCAAGAACACTATTCTAATTAATGCAGAAGTTAAAACCATGTCGCTCCCTTATTTAACTGAAATCGGAGCACAAGCTAGGCGCGACGAAAACTGTGGGTGGTCTTAAATTATGGATTTGTCCCGCTTTCCGGTTGCCTACAATTAAGCGTCGCGAACCGTTCGTGCAATCGTCCTCGTGAATATATAAATTCCCCTGTTCCGTGAATAATTCATAAATCGTCGTCGCCGAACGGCTTCTCGCAGCGTGAGATGGCCGTCCTCCACACCGTTGGCGAAGATGAAGGGACGATCGTAACACAGGAAAGTTATGAACAAAAAAAGACTATTTTGTTTCCATTTCAAAGATGAGGCAAAGGCGAAGCATCCCGGTCAAAGAACGGCTACCGCGGAAAAATTTGATTAATAATAAAGCAGAACAAAGACAAGAATAACGAGATTAGCCCGTATCCGAGAGGTATTGTACTTGAAAAATCGCCGTAAGAATCATCGGACAAATGCACGCAATTTCTACCTGAACCGTGACAATTCGATATCTTAGGAAAAATTAAAAAAAGAAGGAAAGAGATATACATTTAAAGAGGAAAAGTTGTAAACTTTTTAAAGAGATATTTAAAAAGAATTGCAATCATTTCGCGACTTTACGATATTGATCCAGGTTTGTTACATAAATACGTGATTTAGAACTTTGTACAATTATAATAATATTTATATCGGTGCTTCGATTTGAAAGCTTCATTAAACATAAATGCAACGATTTTACGAAAATTGTGCAATTATGCGAATAATTGCGTTATGATCATATCCTATGGAATTTTTAATCATAAATCCAATCGAGAGCAAATTCAATGAATTAATATTAATTGGTTTTATAACAAACGCTTGATTAATATTTTTACCGAGAATGAATTCGCACGTGTAAATTGTCAGCTAACAGGGATTAATCAATTCTATTTATTATATATTTGTACACATATAACATTATATAATATATATGTATACGTTACGTTGTATATTGTTACGTTGGGAAAAGTATATGATTCACTTAGCATCCGCGCTTTTTTGAAACGCAACGATAAACATATGACTGCACATTAATGTGATGAAAAATATACAGATCTCGCGAATTTGTTTGATTTATTTGCCAATTGCATAGAATCGATATTCCGCTTATGCAGAGGAAACATCGGTATGCCTTTTTCTAGGTCATCCGATGGAAGCGAGAAGCATAAAACCACCTTGTGTACACATATATAGTACATGTATATATATGTACCTGGTACATCACAATGAAAGAATAACTTCCCCGTGCGATCTGTCCTTTCTTTATTAAAATTCTTTAACCAAGAGAAATCCGCGGAATTCATATTGAAATCGCAGTCTTTGAATCTGCCGTATTCGCAGCTTCCCATCACAATTGCTCCCTCATATTTTTGCACGTGATATTTACATGTACAAGGCAACGACGATAAATAAAAAAACATGAAACAGTACGAACAATGAAAACAACTAATAATTAACGAATGAATAAAAATAACTAGTAAAAACAAACTCGTTAAGAGTGATATACAATAGTTATTGTAGATTTTAAAAAATTGATAAAAAATATAATACTTATATTAAATTAAGGAAAAAATGTATAACAAGAAAATAATATCAATTACGATATGATATTAATTAAACTTGGCAAAAATCAATGTATTCATATTAAAAATAAATTAAAAACAGGAGCATTAACGATCATCGTACGCGATTAGTAATTATTAATCATTGTACATATTACATCTAGTATTATCACTGTTTAATGTTATAATTATACATGATCGAGTGAATTTAATAACATGTGTATATAATATCAACGAGATATCGCAAATGTATGGGACTCGAGGCGGTTTTGACTAAAACGGCAATGAAAAGAGTAATGATCCGTTTCCTCAACCTTCGCGAATGTCGGCGCTTTTTTCCTCTGCGTCCGGCATTGAAAGTTTCATCATTTTATGAATTATTCACGAGGGTGGACGCGAAACGAGATCGCGCGTAGAATTCACTATAGAAACAGCCGAAACCCATCTCTCCGTGGATTTTCCCAGACTTTATAACCGCCTTTTTTTTCTTGTCCTTTAACGAGAGTCATCACACTAAATTCGATTATCTCATAGCGGGCATCTTCTTTGTATATAATTATCTGACGGGTCGTCCGTTTATCTTATCTCCTATCAATCGCAAATTTAATTCCAAAGTTTAGAAGAAATTACGTTCCGGGACAAAATGTTATTTGGATTATCAATACTCGCGCGAGGTAACGATGTCAGTCCCTAAGGAAAATTTATTTCGATTTAATTCTGCATTAAAGAAAATATATGTATGTGTGTTTGTGTGTGTTAAATAAATGTAACTATTAGTTTTTGCTTTTAGTAATGTATAAATAATTTATGAGTAGCGTGGAAAAAAAATAAAAATTTCACTATCGATTTTTTGTTGCATGTATTTTTCAATTTCTTGTCTGTGTAAATTTAAAAAGATATAAATTACTTTAGTATTTTTAGTCTTAAATCATACGCGAATAGACATGATGACGTTTAAAGAATATTTCGGGATATCTACCGAGCTGTATCTTGAAAGTTACGCAATAAACGTCTGATATCTCGAAGGACGACGGTACCATTAAGGGCGTTGTCGCTGATAAGCAGTGACGCCACGTCGCGATTTATCAAGGTTCTGACAGCCACGATCGGAACCTACGGATATTTCGCGTCTTCGTTAAATCTGATGACGTCGTGTAAGAGCTTTTAATCTTAATTCTAAATCTTAATCGCGTTCAACTTTCAACTTTTAATTCCATATATTGCGCGATATAATTATAGCTCGCAGATAAATGTTTTGACAACTAAATCGAGTTTTGAACTTTACTCAAGTCAAATTCCTATTATGGCAAAATCTTCTTTCAATTATCCCGATATCGTAGTTTCCCGTATATCCGTAAAACTCGATTAGTCTATATATAATCTAATTTTTCCTTTAAAATATTATATTTATCTCTCATTATCACTTGCGAATCTAATTTAGACTTGCAGAATATGGCGCGGACATCAAGTCTTCATCACAGTGGCAATATCAGCTTCGAGAAACTAACGATAAGCCGGACTTATAGGAGTTACCCAACAACTTTGCGCCCGAAATTTCTCGTGCTCGTCCTTCTCTCGAAGGGAGAGCACGACTTTTCGAAGGTTATATCGCGGATCTCGACTGACACGAAACTTTCTCCTCCCTTGTCTGACGTTTTTCCCACGGTTAATTATATATATTTACTCGCCTCGTGTTTGTGTGATGTATAAGCTCGTGTACTTAACAATAAGTCAGAATTATTAATTCGATAAAAGTGCTATAACAAATATTTGCCCGCGATATAATTCCGACAAATTTATTAACGGTCTTTACTCCGTTATAGATCTCTTTCGTTTATAATTTGCCATATGGTAAAGATAATACTAAGAAATATTTTTAAAATCCAGAAATACATGAATACTTTTCGCGAATTCCCATCTTGTCAACAACTCTATCAAATAACAGCCAAAGCTAAAAGCTAACGAGGCAGCTATCGGAAGTATTATCGGATATCGATAGCAAGAGCCACTGTAATCACATATTCAAGACAGTTCAATCAGATTTTCGATAAAGGGTACCGTCAGCGAAATTCGAGAGATCGTCAGCTTGAATTACCTCGTCTTCACGAGGCTGTGTTTAAATCGAAATGCCAGCCTGTCGATAGAAATTGCACGTCAAACTAGACAGCGGAATAGACGAGGGTGTTATAGAATCAAGATAGTCTCGAAACTTTGCCGAAAAATTTTTGGCAACCACAGTTCCTTATATCCTCGTTTTTTAAATAACATATGTTTATTTTCATTAATATATATATATATA
>NW_021853667.1:940458-1017814 GCF_003651465.1 Formica exsecta
TATTTATATTATCATATTATATTAATATTATGTGATAGAAAAAGAAAGAGAGAGAGATAAGAACGAAATAAATAAAATATTATAAAATATATGTTCATATATAAAATGTTACATAAAGCTTTCTTTGACATCTTGAATTTAATATTTTTATTAGTCCCGTTCCTGCAAATCATTTCATTCCTCTGTCAAATTCCCGACAAGCTCGCGTTATACAACGACCTTGTTTTGACATCGCAGCCACTATTAATACCGGACAATCACAACGTCGCGACATTTTTATTGTCGACGAGGATCGTAAAGAAACAAGTCATGGATGAAATCCTCACGCTCAACACCAGAGAGATAAAAACAAATTCCCAAAAATGGGCGAAAAAGGCGATCGTCGAACGAACGGGGAGAGTCTTCTAAGCCGACGAGATCCTCTTCGACTCCCTTTTTTAGATCTAAATCGCACTCCCGGGAAATCCGTTACGCCTCCTCCAAAGTTTGTCGGCGCGAAACTTTCGAGCTTGTTAGCCCGAATCCTCCCGTAACAAAACCTACGTGCCCGATGGTAAGAACGCAGGCATCATGCTAATAATATGTCATTTCGATATCAATGGATTTATATATCTCCGGAGATTATATTTCAGAAATAGAGCTGAATTATTATTTAATTTCATAATTATTACAAGCTTATATTGTATATATTCTATTAAACTATTCTATTAATATTTTCACTAAATTATTTTAATCAAATTTTAATTTGAAGTTTCTTCTTTTATTTTTAATTATATTTTTATTTTAACTCTAGCTTAAATTAATATAATTGATTTTTATCGATCAAAAGAGAGCTGTGACATTGCATCATCAGTTTTTAATATCTCTTCACATCCACGATATTTGCAATTTTTAACAAACAACAGTGTTGTGGTTGCATACAGCTGTCGCTTGTACACGGATATCGCGTTCTGTTATCTCGCGTCACCGCCAACGCGCGTCGGGATGCGACGCGCGAACGAATCGAATTTCGCGGAACGTTTGTTTTTTATTACGCGAGACAGATTTGCAATGGAAATCTCGAGGGTTCCCCCCGATGTTTGAAATGGCGCGATCATCGGAAATCTACTTCCAATCCGGCGCCACCGAGTACGCTTTTTTATTGAAGGGCGCGGATGCGCGAAATGTGTGATCTTCTTCGCACGCAACGGAATTAAGAGCGGTACACGAATAATGACGCAATTCCGCGCGAGGATTGGAGTAATAATGACAATTGCATTCTCAAATAAATATAATTTATAACCGAACGAGAGAAATCTTGAAATGTCTAAAAACTAAAAACATAATTTATTTCTGTCCGCGACAATCAAATAACAATACTATAAAAAAGTTTATCGTATATTAGCAAAATGAGAAAAAATAATATAAAAAAATAGCCTTCAACGATGAAAACGTAACAAAGAAAAGTTTTAAATTATAGCGAATTGAATCCGTTTCATATCCGTACAAAAAGCATCAACTACAATTTAGTTTAAATTATAATTTAAACTTTACGACTCGCATAGAGGGAATAAAATGCGGCTGAAGCGCTGAAAGCTACATTATTTTTCAAACAAATTTGTGAGTACCATCGGGTCGAAAAGAACGCAGCGCAGTCGTTGCTGCACAGTTAAACTTTATTTCCCCATTGGGTTATTGAAAATTTACGGTCGCGCAAAGTTACTCGAAAACGCGCCTGCGAATAGTGGATCTCACATCTTACCAACAGATTTCATAAATATCAATGCGCTGCGTTTCCACTTATCTAATGAAAGTAGATTTTAGCAACGATGTTTCCCGACGTGAAAAATTTTCAAACTTTTTTAAACCAAAAATTTTAAATGTTCTTTCAATCGTGATTTCTTGATTCGAACAGTTTTGTCTTTTTCTAGTTACGTATGTAAATTTACATTTGACACAATAACTTGTGGAACAAATAACAATTTAATCCTTCGTTTAATAAAATCAAATCTGAAAAAATATCGTAGTGTCCTTTCAGACATGTTACGATCAAATATAAAATACATTTGTGTCTAAGATACAATCGAAACATTTTCAATTCTTTTTGTATGTTAATTTATTTTAAATTCATAGTATCTTTTTTTTTTAATTAAGAAGAGAATGCTAGAAGCAAAGCTAATGTGGTAGCAAAGGCACACACAAAAACTCCACAGGGTATAAAAAAAAATAAGAGTTTTGCTTGAAAGCGAGATTACTAGATAAAGAGTTAAAACAACGCGAACCTCTTTGTAACACATTTTCACAGTTGACTTGTTTCGTGATTTCGTGGCTATGAAATCAATAGAAGCTTTCGAGATACCTATGTGTTGCCACTGCACATTATTTCGCTTGTCGAGTTAAGAAGTATAAATTGCCCTCGGTACGAACGTCTCATCGTTTCCGGTCCGTAAAATACGGGAGGGAAACCGCGAAGAGCTTGTGAAATTCAAAAGCCGTCGTTTTCGTGTTCTCGCCTCTTTTGCTCGCATATCACGTTGTCGCTTTATAACCAGCTGACTTTTCATCTCGGTTATGGAGCCAAGTCTCTCTTGCTCTTTTCTCTCTTCCTCTCTCCTTCATCAAAGATTGTTTTACACTCGTATGTGTCAATCATGTCTAAATTCTTACAGGCCATATACATTTAGACTCTACTCTTATTTAACGATATATTTACGAAATATGACCATTTTCGCGGAACTTTTAGCTCTGAAATGATATTGCGATCTTTGTACAAAGCGCTTTAATTTAGCAAAACTTCAATCTGTGTAATTACAAAGTTATTTAAAATTGAATGTAACGCAATCTTTATGTACAAGCTGTTCAAAGGTTTTGTTTCACGTATGTGCTCTTTAATTAGATATCATATTTATTCTACCTACTCATTACATTCAACTTTAAATAACTTTGTAATTACACAGATTGAAGTTTTACTAAATTAAAGCATGCTTTGTATAAAGATCGCAATATTATTTCAAAGTTGAAAGTTTATCCTCATTAGCTAGCACCCCCACCATAACAAATTAAAATAAAGCATATGCCAAAAATAAGTGCTATTTAGGTGTTTTATTCCTGATTTTAGTGCTCGAACTATTTAGCAGGAATTCGCGATTTAAAGTGGGGGTGCTAGTTTTCATCAAGCTAAACATGTCGTTAAATGAGATTCTAAGTGTATATGGTCTGTAAGAATTTAGACGTGATTCGAGCGTAAAACAGCCTAAGATGAAAGAGAAAGAAAAAGGAAGAGAAGAGAGAGAAGAGAGGATAAGACTTGGCTCTATAACCAAAGAGAAAAATCAGCTAGTTATAAAGCGACTGATATTAATGCTATTATTATCGGAGAAATATTAAAGAAAAATTCAGTTATTTTTATTTCTCTCGAAGCTCGTTGCATCTTTTGTCAGATACATGTAGAGGGCTTGAAAGGATATCCAATATCAGAAGCACAAAGAACGCACCTTGGAAATGTTACGAGTACGTGCGCGAATCATGTGATCCGAAAGATAAATATTTTATTTTCACGAGCGCGTATATAACTTCGCCCTTTTCATACCTTTGCCGTGACGCTTGCAACAAAGAAAAACATCACTCCCATGGATCAACATACGTTTGTGTAGTTTATAGATGGGATTACTGTCCGATAGAGTCATGTCTCAACAAAAAACAATTATCGAATTTCTCTCTCTCTCTCTCTCTCTCTCTTCGAGATTATACGTTATTAAAAAAAGTTATTAAAAGGAAAAGTATAATAAAAAAAAAAAAAGAAATTGTATTTTTAAAAAGAATTATTTTCCTATGTAAATTAAAAGCGTTCACCCGAATATATTATCAGATTTTTATTTTTCATAAAGGCTATATATCACTTCTATTTCTCGATCTTTTTTTTCAAAAATCTTTACGAAATGATTGCGCATATTAATAAAGTACAGCTATAATATAATGCTTATCATATCATCGTATTGACGCTGCCGGAATTCGTGATATCGAGATTGGAATGGAAATCTCGGTATCGGAAAAAACTCCGATAATGACTAACCCTCGATGAGAATCTCTTTCAACATCCTAGAAAATTCTGATGCAGTGATCGAATTGGCGTTAGAATAAAAAGGCATACTCGATTTCTCTCAGATATTATTATTCTTGTGAACGATAAGAATTGTAAGAAGTTGACCTGAGTTCCTTCACGCCGAATGATTATTCAAATGTCTCGGGATTCGCATTGTCTGTCACATGAAAATGGACGTCGCGTCAGAAAATGTGATGAGATAGTCGAGAGATATTCAAGAAATTTTGCATTTCTGTCCGTCAAGCATAGTGCATTTTAAATTTAAATGGATATAGTGGTAGTCACACATAACATCGAATAATCCTGTTAACATGTTATTCGTATCATTCTTGTTAAAACTCGATTTCTCTACAAATTTTTAATAATTTTGTATGGTATAATTGTACCTGTTCCCGTAAATAAAAGTGATGATTATGCTCATCCCTAAGCTTAATAATATTTCAAAAATTCTTGTTTTTTGTAATTTTGCTATTGGTTATTTAAAATAATTATTTAACATTCTCGATATAATTTTATTCCAAATGTAATATAAATGATTAATAAAGAAACTAGAATATTATTTTTTAATTTCATGTATAAAAGATTGTATACAGAATCATCAAATATATTTAGCGAAAGAAAATATTTTACTTAAAATTTTTCAGGAATTCGAAGAAAATAATTTATAACGGAAGAGAGTACGCGCGCGGAATATGCGAATATAAACGCAAGTGTTGTAATAAAGAAATTACAACGAAAAGAGTCAGATATAACGTGGTGTGTCGTTATTAAAAACTAACTAACCGGTGAAAAAATGTAAAACAGTGCACATATAAAATTACAGTGATATGACGAATAATGTGTGTTGCAGCGCATGAGACGCATTTAGAAAGAATCGCGGCTTTTGTTCACTGTTGTCATTCTTTTTGCACAACCAAGTTTATTTTTAATCTCGCAATTAATGAGTGCTGGGAGAAATACAAAAGGATAAGCTTTGCGAAATAAATCTACGAAGCTACAAATGGTTTCACAGAAATAATGGCGTGAACGCTATTTCGAAACGCGAAAGCGATAAATAATATAGATAGATAAATTTCGAATCGATTAAAAGCTTTATAATTGTTATTTAATAGCGCTGCATAAATAACATTTTTCAATTATTTTTCAAGTATTATTTTATCTAATTAAAAAATTAGAACGGAATATATTATCCGATGTTATAACGAAAAGCGTGTATTTCGTTTGTAAAGATAGATGACAATTCAATAACAAATTGATTCGCTGAGAGAAAATGATATGACATTGCGTTCTCATGGCTCTCGAATTCGAATGTAAAATTTTCCTCGCGACGATAATCGGGGGGCGCGGTCGAACTTCTAATAAATTCAATTACGTCACGATGCTGTCCCGACGGGATACACCAGGCAGAATCTCGAGACTTCGTCCGCTAATGGACAGCAACATTTCACGGTTTAATGTCGACTACTATTAAATCCGTAATATAATTCCCACGTGTTCCGTGTTATCGCTCGTCGTGCTATATTGCCGCCACTCTTTTTTTGCATTTTTGCAGAATCTGCTCCGTTTACTCGGAATACGCGGCCTTATTAACGCGCGCCCTTATTTAACACACGTAACTTTTCTTACTTTTAATGAAATATTTTATATACAAATCACTCTTTAGAAAATTCACTTTAAATATCTTGAAGAATTAATTTCTTTATTCAAACAATTAAAAAGTTTGTATAATTATATCTCCAGAGAGAAAATTTCTCCCTTTTTGAATTATAGAAGTTCGTTTGCACTTTAAAAGCTCTCAATAGAAAAGACCAACGCCTGATAAAGACTTTCATGCCACGCGAAGAATGTAACTGGATTTAAGAAAATTAAATGCAGATATTTTTCGAAATTATTTCAAAGTAATTCATGTTAGATATATTATCGTAATAAATCAACATTACTCGTGCAAATAAACACCTTTACAAAGTTTACGGAGATTGGAAATACTTGCGCACTGCATTATTCGCATAAAATAACATAATTATAGAGTTGTCAAGCTAAAAATTTAAATTACAAAATTCTAACCCAGTACTGTTTACACGCTGGCATTCTGGAGCGGCATTCAAACTTATTTCATCGCCTCAGCGAAAAATCCCATTTAAGATCTTGGCCACATTCCGAGGGAATCCGCAGCTCAACATTGCGAGTTTGAGAAGAACCCTAAAGCGAACTTCGCGTGGTTTGTCCTTCCCGACTCTTGTCCGATTTACGGAATTCCAGAACGCGATCTATGACCACCAGGGCGATTTTTATCACTGTCATTGCAAAAGTCCGTTCGGCGGACTTAAAGAATCTCGAAACTAAGGCGGATCTCCGATCGACCGGATCGACGTCAAAATATCAGCTGTCAAATGTTTGCGTCCATTTATTCGAGGTTTATATCTTATCAATCGCTTAACTCTCAATAATTGCGGTTAAATGTGTTTTACGTACGTATTATAATATGATATTTTATTAAAATTCGATAAATAAAAATAAAGTTTTCTAATTTATATTAATCGCGTCTAATAAAAATTTAAAAAAAAAATATTTTTTCGATCCTATCTTGTTGTTAATTAATTCTTAAAATTATTCGAAATATGAGATGAAATGTATGAAATATAAGGATAATAGAAATATATGGTAAAATATATGAAATTGGGATGAAATTCAACGTTACTGCAATATAATCCAGAATTAATAACGCGATACGAACAAAAATTCCCAATAAAATCACCAATCAAATATTTATTTTACCGATGTGCAACGCATTTACAACGTTAAATATTTATTTTACTCGCAAAGAGGGCTTATCGTACCTGACCAAATGGCACTGCGTTAATAATACCATCAACTCGACCATATATGCTCTATGAGTTTATTTACCATACAAACGGCGTTAATTTTACCTGTATTTAAAAATATATATACAATCATCACACAAGAGTTCGTTCAATCGTTATTCGCATTAATCAAATCAACATCATTAATAAATTTTTAACTTCATGATTTAAAAAAAAAAAATTCTTTTATCAAGATCGAGAAATTAAGAGGAGCTTTATATTATTCAACGTGATCATTGGCAAAATTAAAAAATGTCATTCTAATCTATCGGTTTTCGAATATAACATTCGCCGGACAGTCAAATTATCTGTAAGACGTCCACGATGAATTGACGGATCTGCAATTAATTAGGTCAGGAGCCAGTCGGCTTAACAATTCTGCCTGGATGATGGCAGATATTGAGTGCACTCGAGAGAGAGAGAGAGAGAGAGATGCGCTGCTAAAATCTTGGTCGGAAGTTAGAATTGATCAAGGACGGTCGCTTTAAATTGCGATATATCATATCTTCGGGCAACCCCCCACACATACAAACGAGCTTTAAAATCCCTCCGAGTTGACTAAGCGACATTGTCTAAGCTCCGTGAGATTTACGAGACATCGCGACTGTGACGTAAATAAAATGATAAACTATTTATTTCTCTTTACGTATAAACTGTAGTGTATTAATGTAGAGTAAAATGGACGATTAATCGCTTCGTGGAATACCGTATTATTTGAAAATATATATAAATATATGAAATATATAATACCTAATATTAAAAATATTGAAATAATATCTCTATAAAAAATGTTTTTATCGTATTTATTAATTTTAATTTCAATTAATTAATTGATGTTAGTCTAATAATAATACAAATTTGGTAAAAAATCACATCTCTCTTTTATTATATAACGATTTTCTTTTATTGCCGAAGGAAAATAACGTCTATGTAAGACGTCTTTCTTCACGGGATTTCAACTGGGATACATACGTGATTACAAAAAAAAAAAAAAAAAACGCGAATCGATTCGCGAACCGAGAAACTTACGTTTTGCATAAAAGCTCGAGCGTCCCAAGGCAACTTTCTTCTTCAACGTTCGTCTTCATTAAAGTTCGAATCCGCACTGAAAGGCGAAACTCGTAAAGAAATTACCGAGAAGCGAGCAGAGCTCACTCCCCGAAAAGTAGACTGATCGCGAGTAGTGATTTACCGTAAGCTAACTTGTAAGAACCGTCCTTCGCGAAAACACGTAGCGTGCAAGATGCATTAACCTACACGTACACTGATAACATTTCGTAACACAAAGTCAGATCGGACTAAAAAAAAGAGATAATTCAGCATCGCGGTAAACAAATGTTGTAGAAACACTCAACATCCAAGAAAGTAATTCGTTTATCTCCAGTATGAAAAATTCTCGTCGGCGATATTATAGTTTCTTTCTTTATATATTTAACGATCAAGTTTTCTCCATTTTCCGAAATAATTTTCCACAGTTTTCTAAAAGTACAATTAAAATAAATAAAATTGAGAAATTTCAGCTCTTTGTTCCCTTGTATCTCTCCTTTATCAATATTTCAAGTGTCACGTCTCTCTCCAATACGTAATTTCTTTCGCATCAAAATACAAATACGATACTGCGAGATTTAATAACGTGGCCTGACATAAACGCAATTACAATGCAATCCTGGTCTTTGTCAAGAATTCGGTCTACTAATCGTTTCAGCCTCGTTCGTAGAAAGAGAGCAAGGAAGGAAGAAAAGCGGTCAGGGGAAAAACAAGGCGACCTTGACCTTTCATCGATCTGAATATACATAGATGATGACGAGATAAGCATACGGGCTCCATACATTCCATTCCTTTCTTCCGCGGCACGCGAAAATATGCCAAAGGATTATATCGATCCTCCCCCCGACTTCGCGTTTCGCGATGCAGCATGAATTCTAATGGCTAACCGCAAGTCAGCAGCATTGCATTTAAATAATTATAGCATGACCGCGAGATAATAAATACGTGAGAACGAACATGCCGATCCGCGATGACGGCGATAACGATCGATCGTAGAAAACCGAGTCTAGATGCCACAAAATGTCATCAACAAAATTCAGCTCTCTATAATTTTGATGTCAATCATGGATACGTTGAATTACTGTGATTGATTAAATCCGTACATTAATTGAAGCTACGAATAATACGGAAATGTAATTCGAGAAATTAACGCGGCGATTAAACGTTAAACGATAAAATGTAATGACAGGTGTAAAAATAAAAACGTTCAAATTAATTTTCCAATAATAATTTCGGGAAACTGTATCATGTTCAAATTGATTGTGCATTGTGCATTATATTATAAATTTCATATAAATTATAAACTATGTCGCGATGCAATTGTCATAGTTAGTAGCGTAATAAAAACGCAAAGAACCTATTATACAAGAGTCGCTTTAATCTTCTTGGATATCGTTTGTCGGTGCATTTCAATTAATTAAGGTTAACTATATCTCGCCGCTCCTTTATTTGCGCGAAGACAATATATGACAATGTGCATGCAACGCTCCCAGTCCTGTCGTTTTCTCGTAATTTTCTATATCGCGAAGAGATAAATTGATAAAGAAACTTTAAATCCGTTCTATCGTGAATAATATAATTTATCCTTAATTGTTCGAAAAATTATCTTGAAAGGAAATTAAAGTGTCTTAATTCTTTCAGTTATATAAAAGCTCTTTACTTATCATTTTGTAAAGCTCGCACAGAATAATTGTACGATAAAAAAAGGTACAAACTTTAAATCGAAAATCTAGAATTATATATATCAAAATTTTGTCCCGTGGGCCAAAGTTCAACAAAATTTTCTGGAAATTATACGACTTTTATAACGAGCTGCATGTAAAATTCATTGCGAGTTGATTCTGCTTGTTGTTATCGGCGCATGCGATAATTTATGGCGCGATGCAGTTATACCGCAGTAACTCTCATAGTAAATCATCATATGAACCGCGCTAGAATTAGCGGGTCCCTGCCCCCTCACCGATACTGCGCGCATACTGTGGGCTTTAAGTTTCGAAACTAAGTTTCTCTTTAATTAGACGGGAGAATGCTGTCGCGCCTGAAGCACAGTAACAATGCAATTATGATAACTTTTGCTCCCTCGCAAGCAATTTTACGCACGTTTCGCTTATTCCATCAATCCGCGAAACGCTTCGAACGCGACAAATGATGTATTTTACGGCAATGATAATTCGACGCAAACAAATTACTCTGCTAATTATCTCACAGTTAATAAATTTATAATCCTTATTACGGAGAAAAAATAAAAAAATAAAAAGATGAATGGAACAAAAGAAAGTACGTATGTAAAGCAAGTGAGACTGTGTATATAATACTTATGTCATTTAAAAAAACTTAATTTATCATACAATATATAAGTATATATATTATTTATGGTATTTTTTTATTTTTAATTAATCAAAATATCGGTAACTCAAAATATCAGTAACACAATTCTAGATCAGAATTTATATTTCTTGAAATTGTGCTTTTGAGATATTGCAACGACGGAGGGTTGTGTCGCAAAACGTGTACTTTTTGGATTTTCAATTTATATAGCGCAAGTTCAACCCTGTGTATACGACACGTTGCATACGTGATGCAGGACGGCACGTTTTACTCGCAGTATGCGGCCAATTTTCGCGGCGAAATGCTAAAGTCACCGTACATGCGCAAGGTTACAAGCATATACGTCGAGACCCTTGAGGAACCCTTGCAGGAAAACCCTTATCAAGGTCTTCTTGCATTACTCTTGTAGTTTGGACAATTCATAACGCCATTATTATTCATGTTCTCATAAATTTATGTATGACGACCTCGAGACGAGATCTCGCCAAACTTTCTTGAGTTCCGAAAGGATTGTCTCCTCGATAATTGAAATTGATCCATCGGTTGATTATCTTAATTGAACCGGTTACATCGATGGTCTCGGTTAATTAACTACATATCGGCAATATCCTATCTCCTTTTAGAGATCACGCTACTAACTACATAGTAAACTTCGAGATGTTTAAATCTATAATTTAAAATTAAAGTTTGTTTTACATAATAAAAATTTCAAATTTATAAGATGTTTTTAATTTTCCATAAATATTTAAACATTGCTAAAATTGATACAAACAAGAACTTCCTAAGTATATTTAGAATATTTTTTTATAACTTTTAAACTACATTTTAAAAGTTCAAAAAAGTTAGAATTAATTTCAAATTGAATATAAAATCAAACTTTAATACTTATTCTTCAAATTTAATTTCCAATGTTAAATCAATCGTTAATAAAAGATCAATTTCAAACTTAATAAAGAATATTACCTTATGATTTATCTCTATTTCAATACCATAGTAAACAGTTTATTGAATATTAAGAAGACATACACAGCACGTTAAATCAGTTGCTTCATAAACCATCAATTCGCCATATAAACTTGTTTTAATGCACGATAAAGTATATTAGGATATCAACTGAACTCGAAGGCAGATATTCAAAGGATAATGGTCTAATAAGTCCCGCCATCACTATCGATAAAGTATAATTTACGTTGCTCGTAATTTTCATTCGTCGAAAGGAGGAAACGCGATATCACGCGTCGTATCCTCGGAAAACACTTAGACGACCTTTCAGAACCTCGCACGTGCCTTTGATTCTCTAAGAGAACCGAGAGGCATAGATCCGATTTGTCCGATCGATAGCTCTTCGACGATGATGCACCACGATGGAGACATTCCCAAAGTCGAGAAGTATCTCCCGATTGAATTAATTGGATGGGAATGTGTCTAAGAGATATATTTCCCTTTCCCTTTATCTCTCTCTCTTTCTCCCGGCGAACATCTCGATCTAGCAGAATATTTCAAGCGTTTACTGATGTAATTTTGACCATTTCAATCCAATATTGCATCGTTTCGAATTCGACTTCGAAACGATTCCGATTTTTCGTAAAATAATCAGAAAAGAGTTAAAAGATTGTCACAGATAACAGTCATTATATTGGGTTGAACGAAAAGTTCGTGCCGTTTTTTCGGTTTGCATCTCTTAGTAAAAAACGGAACGAACTTTCCGTTCAATCCAATACAATCACTTTGATCTCATTTGAAAGATAATTTAATTCTCTACAACTTTTGTTTCGGTACTTTTTGTTAAAAGACGCATACTTTCCCTGATATTTGTAAAAATGTAAAAAATAACCGTGATTTTAGAGGTTTTTGGGCGCTAACTTTTTAAGGAAGCATTTTTCGACCCATGTATATAGGAAACTTTTTGTTTGGAATTAAATTATCTTTCAAATGAGATCAAAGTTATTGTATTGGACGAGTTCATGCCGTTTTTTTCGGTCTTCGTCTCTTAGTAAAAAACGGAACAAACTTTCCGTTCAACCCAATAATTGCTTTGATATCATTAATAGCAGATTAAGTGCAATATAAATCGATTAAAAATGTTTTAAAAGATAAAAAGTTAATAATATTAAGATCAGTGTCTGACATATACATATACGTAAAAATTCATTTAATGCATTTCCAAAGGAAACTGTATTCATTATTTAAGAAATCCTTTGTCATTATAGAAAGAATGAATCGGTAAATGTAGTTAATTTAACACAAAGCAAGCATAAAATAACTTTTAATTCGCTCAGAATTGCGAGAGAGGAGAAGGATCGGGGCAACGTTTCCATTTCCTTTAATAGTGTCCGTTTGATAAGATCTTGCACTTTAACAACCGTTAAGACTCGAAACGCAACTTTCGCGACATCTTGACAGAGATAGCTCGCTAAAAGCTAACCGACATTAATTTACTTAATTAATAGCTTTTCAAAGAGACGTAACACGACTAGCTCGCAGTGCAAGCAACGATATTATCGTCATGTATGTCATGTATGCTGTCGATGCAGTCCGAGTGCATCTACACGTATTATAAAGGCTCTTTTGATCGAATTAACTCCTCGGCGAACGATCCCTATCTTTCCTTCGACGAACGTCTTGATCCTGCAAGCACGTCTTGCCGACTTTAGACGATATAGATATATCGGTAGTCTTGAACCAGTTATATAAACTTTTAATAAAATTCGATACTAGGAAATGTTATCTTGAGATAGAATCATCGATTAAATGCGCATCGACACTTAATCGTACTAATTACGTAAGTAATATTAAATAATTAAAACTTTCAATAAAATTTAAAATTAAATATTGTCTCTCTCTCTCTCTCTCTCTTCTTGTGTAAAATAAAATTAGTTAACTAAAAGTTGATCGATCCCATTCAACTAATTTAGAGCTAATTAGACGAACTCCGTAGAGACTTCGAGAGGTATATTTTTCCAACAATTAATCCAACAATTTTTGCAAAAATCTTATAATAAGATCGCTGATAAAATATTTGATGCGGCCGCCTATGTTATTTAATTTTTTAAATGTTTCTAGAAGGTTAATGAAGTTATTGTCATAAATTACTATCAATTTCTCTTGTTAATAGATAATTTGCACTCGCTGAAAGGCACTCTCGGCAAATTGGTAATACCTAATTGTCCGTTCCAGACCTTACGCGGTTACTAATAGTGACATGAGCGTGACACGATTGGCAGCATCAAAGAAGGTAATTTACATCTATATCACGACGCGTGCAATCCAATATGCGATATTGGCGACAATAAAGCATGTCAAATACCACGTATACGACGGGTGCTCGAAACGACATTTCAATTAATTGAAAATTTTTGAAAATATAAAATAATATCTCTCTGTAATATAATACATACACAATTACTACAAATATACGACGAAATAAGACATCTAAACTGTGCGTACTTCATTTTCGTGAGATTATGAGAAAAATAATATATTTTTAAGAAATTTTTAATTTTGTTTGCATATGTTATTTTTCAAGCGAGAAAACAATTTTTCCACGATTTATTTATAATGGAATTCTGTTCAAATCGGTCATCTTTAAACGCGCGTAAAATCGCGGATTTTACATATCAAATTTTACGCAATTGGGTCAGAAACAATATCTATCATCCTTGTCGAATATTATTTTTTTTTTCACGATATGTATGAGATCTTTGATTTGGTAATGACAGTTCCACTCAAAGCTCGATATTTAACAATTGTTATTAATACAACGTTATTGAATAATTTTTTATCTCGTTGATTTTTTCATACAAAAACATCACTGTATATATTTGCATCGGATTTTCTATATGAACGCATAATAAATGAAATATTGTGAGATTCGCTGTTTATATCATCCGCATATCTTTTTTAATTTTGTTAAATTAATAAAATAAATTAATAAAGCAATAAAATAAAAACATTTGTTGTAATAATTTAGCAATGCACAAAACATGTGCCATAAAATAATTTGTATAACGAATAATTGAAGCGTTAACACCACACGTTGCATTTATACAATAAAATACGCGATTTCAAATTTATATATCATATTCTCGTAAAATTAAATCTCGTTTGCGATTGCACACATATGGATCATATTCGAATATATCATCAAAAAAATACAAAATTTTATAACCGACTATAAAATTACCTGAACCTATCGAAACTTCTACAGTAAATAATAATTTCCCAGAAAAAAAGAACAGATCCTAAATGTGAGTAAAATCTTATAATAAAAAAATAAGAAAAATGAAAGATAAATAACATGAATTCTTCTGCATAAATAAGTCACGCAAACGACAAAATTTACAGCACCGAAATTTGGGACAATCGATACACGGTCGGGAAGCGAAACATTATTCCGAATACGTGAGAAAACATAACGGCGATAGGTCACGAGAGATTACGAGGGCGATGTGTGCGCGGCTCCCGCGTAACTAAATCAGTCCAACTTTGCCGGCGGCTCCGAGTTTGCCGTTTTAAGCATTTGCTTATGCCGTATACGCGCGCTGGATTGCCCCAAAGTCTCTCGAAATTGCTCCCCGGCGGGCGTAAGCCTCATCTGATGCGCGGATTAGAAGCGTTTGCGCGCGAGGCACCGCATAAGAATAAAAACTAACTTGAGCGCGGGGGTAAATTGAGAGCGAGCACGCATAGTTCAAACTTCAAATGCAAAGAGATAAAGGCCAGAAGCCTTTGTGTAAACCGCGATCTCTAACATTTCGATAATTTTAGCCGCGGGTATCAATAACTGTGGCCTGGGCACTTGCAGTATCTAATTATTCATATGATGATCGAGAGGATTGCAATATTAATTCCACCCAAGCTATCAACTGAGTATCAGCTGTTTTAGATTAATAAAATTTTCGCATCTTCGATTGCAATTCTGACTAGTATCAGCTGTTTTAGACTAGTAAAATTTTCGCATCTTCGACTACGATTCTGACTGCAAAATTTGAAATCGCACGAATATATTCGTGTTTGATTTCAAAAGGATTTTGTATTTCGAATATATATATATATGTATTATCGAAAAGATCGTCACAAAATATTTCATTCATATCATCCTATGAAATTAAAGACAATGCAGATAAAAAAAGAATATATCACAGCATTAGAACTTTAATGATATCATCTTCGTATCAATTATCTTTTCAGAAGAAGTGTTAACAAAAATTTCTTTCATAATATGAATAAATGTATAAAAAGATATTTTATATAAATATATAATATACTATAAAGCACTGCTTTTCTCTTGAGATATTAATGGAATATCTTTCAAATTTTTTCATGAGCGCGACGGCACGAAAACATTTGCTTCAGCTCGAGAAACAAGAGTGAAACTATATTTCGTCGTGAAAAACGAGCATTTAAATCCGTCTGTGAAAAAAATTGCCTCAAAGTTTAGAAGGCATCGAACAGAGAACGGCGGCAACGAAACGTCCGGTTAACTTTTCAATCGTGCGCGTTCGCTGCGGCGCGTTTAATTAAAATTTTTCCGTCCGCCTTCGTGAAATTGATATTCCACCTGTAAAAAAAAAATCGACGCGTCATCGCGAAATCTGTCTTCCGCTCCGCGCTCCCGGTCTTTTTTTTTCAATGTCTTTTTTTTGTTTGTTTTACCAGATCTTTTTTTTGCGAAAGTTCAACGCGCGAATAAAAGCATGCGCGCGCGGTTGATCTGAAATTTAAATCTCTCTCCGCAGACACACGTGGATTGAAGATTTTAAATCTCCATTATGTACCTAAGCCTTTGAAGACTCGCGAAATTGCTTTCTGGCGAGAGAAAGAGAGAGAGAATATTTCATTCATATCATCCTATGAAATTAAAGACAATGCAGATAAAAAAAGAATATATCACAGCATTAGAACTTTAATGATATCATCTTCGTATCAATTATCTTTTCAGAAGAAGTGTTAACAAAAATTTCTTTCATAATATGAATAAATGTATAAAAAGATATTTTATATAAATATATAATATACTATAAAGCACTGCTTTTCTCTTGAGATATTAATGGAATATCTTTCAAATTTTTTCATGAGCGCGACGGCACGAAAACATTTGCTTCAGCTCGAGAAACAAGAGTGAAACTATATTTCGTCGTGAAAAACGAGCATTTAAATCCGTCTGTGAAAAAAATTGCCTCAAAGTTTAGAAGGCATCGAACAGAGAACGGCGGCAACGAAACGTCCGGTTAACTTTTCAATCGTGCGCGTTCGCTGCGGCGCGTTTAATTAAAATTTTTCCGTCCGCCTTCGTGAAATTGATATTCCACCTGTAAAAAAAAAATCGACGCGTCATCGCGAAATCTGTCTTCCGCTCCGCGCTCCCGGTCTTTTTTTTTCAATGTCTTTTTTTTGTTTGTTTTACCAGATCTTTTTTTTGCGAAAGTTCAACGCGCGAATAAAAGCATGCGCGCGCGGTTGATCTGAAATTTAAATCTCTCTCCGCAGACACACGTGGATTGAAGATTTTAAATCTCCATTATGTACCTAAGCCTTTGAAGACTCGCGAAATTGCTTTCTGGCGAGAGAAAGAGAGAGAGAGAGAGGGAGAGAGAGAAGGAAAAAGAGAGAAAGAAGTCAAATCAAAACCGATTTGTGATAATCAAGCATGTCAAGGGAGGACTCGCCGGGATGTTTCGCGTCGTTTTGGTACGCCAACGATCGAACATGACCACAGACAACATTGTTGTTGTGAGTCACCTGAAATGGGTTTAACCACAATTTCCCAATCGTTTAACGCCAGATCGACCGTAGCGGGCGGTTACTTTTACGCCGAAATATTTTAATCAAGTATATCAGCTGTATTTTGTATGTCTGCTGTATTTTATGTAATATAATGTTAAATATAATGTTAAATAATGTTGTAATATAATGTTAAATAATAGCTAAAATTTGGATTTTTGGATATTTTTATTAGTAAAAATATATATTAATTAAAAAAGTATTACAATTAAAAAAGTATTTTGTATCTCTCAGCTCTTCGCGAAACAGCATTATATATATCTCGGATGAAAAATGATAATTATAGCTTTTCTATTCCCTTGAAGACGGAAAAGAATTTCATTGCCCTTCCAGAAACGTATTCGAAACGCGTCTTTTCTACGGATCACAGATCTTCCATATATCGCGTCTCAGGCGGTAATGACACAGTCCTTATAAGCCGCTTAGCAGGACAAAAATCTTCGCTTTACTCTACTTCGCCAGGCAAGAACCCTCCCACATCCTTTTCCCATGGGCTTTTTAAAGTCCATTACGCCGCCCCTTTGCTCCTCTCGTGGCTTCGCAAGTGAGCGAGGCGAATTAAGTTCACGAAAAGATTCTCAGGAGAAAAAGACTTAAGGTCTCATAGTGAGAACAAAAGCAAATAAAAAGGTTCAAATTTTATATCTTTTCGCGATATCAAAATACGAGCCTTATATAAAATGTAGCATGTCAAATATTTTTAATGTTAATAATTCTCAAAAGGTGATGAGAAGAGCAAGATAAACTAGAGTAACAAATATACAGGGTGTTAAAAAAAAAACCACTTAATATTTATATGGTAAATAGGACACACCATATTGAGTAAAAAAATTTTAGTAAACATAAGACGTGAGAATGCATGCGACGTGAAAAGAGAAGATAATCTGTCTAAATCTTTATCTCGATATTTACAGGAGATGTTCCACGTGTCCTCCTTCCATTTCCATACACGCTTGACATCTTCCTGGCTAAGATCCGCAATCGCCGGTTGATGACAACTGATTGATTGCCGGTGAAATCTTCTGTTATGAAGTATGTATGGAAATTGAATGAGGACATTTCAGAACACGGTTTATAAACACTGAGGTAAACATGGCATGCGACACGTAGAAGCCAGTAAGTCAATCGTAATGATAACATACAAAAATGTTTATATCTCAGAAATGGTTGAGCTTTCGACCTATGTATACTAAGGTTTTTTTACTCAGTATGATGTGTCCTATCTACCATATAAATATTGAATGTTTGTTTTTAACCTGTATATATATTACGTATTTCCACATATTCATAACTCTTAAAATTTATCACGTTTTATTTTAATTTCATTTCCATTCGCAAATTTCTGTAAAGTTCCAGAAAAGAAATTTATCAAAGACAAAAGCAAAGCTCTAATTTCTATAGTATTAAAACGCTTCGTAAATAATTAATCCCCGTGGATTAACCGTTGTGGGATGTGAAACTTTACTTCAAGATGAGAAAGTGGATAAACATGTTTGTAGATCGACCAGCTCTGCGCGAACGTTGATATAAACTACTTCCTCTTTGGAACGACCCTTGGGAACAACGTATTATTCATTTATTCATGAAGTGCATAAACGGCCGATCGGGACCTTTGCAGCCGGGCAGTTTAGCCTTTTTCAGTCGCTAAATGCGGAAGGTCGCGTGCGAATTTAATCGTGCATTAAAATGACGCAAGGTCTACACATGTGGTTACGTAATTAATTACAGCAAATGAAAATCCGCAAACGGGATCGTTTCGCGCGTTATTATGAAGATATTAATATTCAGTTCGAATAAAATTTAATGGTTCCCAGAACGTAGAATTCACAAAAGTTAAATGATATTTTGACCCAAAGATAAAGTCTTTCAAAAAATAACAATGTAACGTACAAAATAAAAATAAAGTTTTCCTTTTTTTATTTTCTGTGTGCTTCGTTATTTCGAATAAAAATATAGATTTATTCCTACAAAAATAAATTTCGCGATATAAAATATTGATTTGAATTTCTGATTTTTTCCATTCAAAAATATATCTATCATGTGTACCTTTGTCGTTAAGAATTTCGCCGAATATTTGCCAGGCATACATCGTTTGTTTACAACGTGATCATTAAACACAATTAATCGTGGAATGCATGTATGCCGAGGGCATAAATATACCTACCGTATATTGCGCAAAATAGTACGTGATACGGTAGTATTATCACAAGCTCTCGCTAAAATAATTTTCATGCTCCATGGCATTTAATTAAATGGCCGATGGGATTGACATGAGCGTCACATTTAAATAAATGATTACGCTTCGAGCATAATGAACCAACACCCTAACGCTTCACGACCAACATGATTGGTCTACAATATCCGTCGCGCATTTCAATTTGACTAATTAGAATAAAGCCATCTAGTACGAGTCTAATTTTAAAATACTGAGATGTAGTTAATACATAATAATTAATGCAACATAATCAAATAAGTAACATGTTATGTAAGAAGTGCGTTTCTTATAAAATCTTATCTTTAATTCCTTAATTTAAAGAAAGAATTCAGTTTGAAAAAGCATGTGTTTGTAAAATATTTCAACTGGGTCTCGCTTCACGATCCGAATGGATTCGAAATTTCAAACTGGTTCAAATAGGCAAATAGGTAACTAGTTATCTATTTCGAACTAGTGTGATGTACAATAACTTACTGCTCGTTACGTTTACGTGATGCACAGCCAACATTCAAGTTCGATACAGTTTGCCTCAAGTATCCCGTAATGAAAACCTTAAAAGCATGTATTTTCGAAAAGAATAATACTACCAATTCGGATTTATGTCTCTTTACACGTCAAAAAAATTATTAATAAAGTATGAAAAAAATTTAAGAGAAAATTTTGATTATAATAATCATTCGACAATATTATTATATTAATAATTTAAGAAAATCTTAGACGACACAACATTTTTTTTCCGTTCGAAATAAATACCTCTCTAGTTTGAAATAGAAATCTTATCTTACACTGGTGAATTACGAATTTCGTGATTCTCACTCGATTCGACAATTTACGCATTGTTCGAGATACTCTGTTGTGAGTGAACACGACCGCAACCGACGCGGTATTGCGGTTGAACTTCGTCGGCAACCGAATCGCCTAAATCACCCTGATGAGGATAACGAGAGCCGCCGCCGCCGTCTTCGAAGTTGCGAAACTGCGAGGGCGAAGGCTGGTTCGGTTGAAACGACTGACGTTTAACTCATTAGCAATTAGCAATACTCTTGGATTAATTCCGAGACGACATTCAACAGGAATTTAATTGTTTGACGTACATCTTTCATCTGGGTTTGATTAATTAGCGATACACGAGTGAGATAAAAAACGAAAAAAAGAACAAAGTTCGGAATATTAACTATTTTTTTTAGATATACAAAGTGGGAAAAAATGCGGTTTTATCAAAATATATTTAATTTTAATAGAGTTCTCTCTCTCTCAATTATATTGTTAATAAATTTTTAAATGTTTTACAAATTTTGAAAAAAAATGTCAGCACACATTTTAATATTAAATGCATTTATCTAGAAAACTACGATAAAATCACGGAAGTGCGTGTTAATAAAAAAAAAAAAAAAAATTCAAAATTACACATAATGCACGTACGTTACGCACAGTAATGATGCTCTATTGTGTTTCGTATAATTACGTACGCGAATATCGATTTCCTACCAAACATAGACCAGCTGGTCTATGCTCAATCCATCTCCACGGATCTAAACGGGGACTGCGATTGTAAATTCGAAAAGTTAGACTAATCCGGATATCGCGCGTCGCCACAATTGCGGCTCGTTAGAGTTCGAGAATCGCGCATTCGGAGTTCACGAGTTTAAACGCTCTCACCTCAAAGCGCGGCTTCGAGGCGATTAACAGGCCAGATGTCAGTGCGCAAGAACGACCACAGAAATGTCACGGAACGCGACATTTGCATTGTGAGGAGACCATTAATCTAATCCATTAATCCTTTTGATAAATATTCCAAAGAATGTTTAAGAATCTTAAAATTGTCGAATAAATTATTTAGAGAAACATTTAAGAATATATATTTCTGAATAATAATTATATATATTCCTAAATAATAATATTATATAATAAATACTAAATAATATATATAATAACGTATATTATTTCCTGTATTAAATAATAATATATATTATTTACCGCAATATTCAAGCTATACAAATTTGATTTTATATATGACTATTCTCCCTTTCCCTTTTTTTATTACACAAATTTTACATAATTATTTTTATTGCTTCTTCAATTGTCAAACTATAAATTCATAGATAATGAAAGTAATCGAGAACAACTGCTCACATTTAATCATGTTTTTAATGTTATTTTCTCTGAAATGCGCTGATATAATTCATTATTGATAAATAAATTATCACTCCCCAATCACTTATAATTTGATCGATACGATGCGGAATTGTGATGGGGACTATATGAAACTGCGATATACACAGGTATCTCTAAATTATAGCAGCGCGCAAAATAGATTAATGATTCAAATGCTACAAGATGCATCTATCATCACCGCCTGTTCAATGCGGCAAACTACTAAAGATGTATGTTGCTAATTACGCGGAGATTAAACACAAATTACGTAATCTAACAATAAGCGGCAAGTTGATAACCCGTTATTGGGACGAGCGTATTAAGGAAACGCCCGTTGAATTATCCGGAGATACATTGGAGAGAAGATATTACCCTTCCGAGACACTCGCGAGGGCATCGCATCGTTACATAGTATATGTTAATCATTTTAACGGGGATATATAGGAAGCCGTCGCCTTTCGTACCTTTCATGTACCGTAAATTGCTTTAACGTGTAAATATAAGAGGCGCGCGATAATGATGTACAAAGAGAGATTGTTAAATTATTTATCTAATTTTACTGAATAAATTTACCTCTCCTTTTACTCGAGCAAAAAATAATATTACAGCAAAGATGCATATATTGTAGTAAATTTAGGTAGAGGAGAACAAGGAGGGAATTTGAGAAGCTATCTCTCAAATTTCCTCAAACAAATACGACCTGTAACACAACGTTGAAATTTAGAGCTTCCTTTCTTGAAACAAAAATTTGAAATTTGTTAATATTAATACATAAGCAGCGAACAAAACCTGTACTGTTTAAACAATATTTATACAAGTAACTTTAAAGCCCGCTTTAGATACAATTTGCGATGAAATTTAAGATAGGAATCTATTTATAATTTTATATACTGCGTATCCTAACGTGCTTGTATATCCTGATATATGTTTTGTATATTTTATTTCTACATAAATTTTTTTCCTTTATATTTTACATATAGAATTATAAATTATGTCCCGAATTTTGTCACAAATCATAAATTTTCTTAACGAATCCAAGCTTTGATAAATCGGCCAAAATAGATTCAAGACCTTAAATATAATCAAAGTATTGCGATGAAAAATCAATTTTGTTCTAAAAATGTGATTTATATTTATATCATTTCCAACGCTTTTGATGTTTTATTTTTTCTACATTATAAAAAGAATATGATATAAATAAAAAAACTAAACCGTCGAGACATACGCGGTAATATAATAACGCTAATCTAATAACACTAGATTTAGAATCGCGATGTAATTTGCTAAACGTGACACGGTCCTAAGTTAATCTTCTTTATACGTCGTGCACCGCGTCGCAGCGAATCCTCTCGAACAAATTGGCTCGTCATCATGCACGGCAACGCGTATCAACCGGATATTCCCTCGGTATTCTGTTAGTCAAGGGACAGTCCATTAACAAAGATGAATTTCGTGGTGCACGACCAGCTGAAATCTATCGGGTGTAACGATAGGCGGCTTAACGATATTGCTCCGGCGATAGATTGTCACAGCGATTTTAACCTCGTCAAGGGTAACGTGAAAACGAAGTTAAACGCTTTCCGCCCCCCTCGTCGCCGTTTCCCGCCTACGATATTCCCGCTCTCTCGCTCCCGCTTCCGGCTCGATGCAATGCGGCGCAAGATGCGCTTAATTGCAGTCGCCCACCTTGCCGGAACATGAACATCCGCTTAACATAATTTCCGTACTATGTAACACAATACCGCTCGACTTTCCGAGTACGAACATTTAATTAACCGGTGGTATCTAATAAGGGACCTACGATAAAGCGACGTGGCCTCGCCTAATGGCTTAATTATACAATTACGATGGAGCCAATTAACGATCGAATCTCGCTTTAACGTGCAATTTCGAGATCGAGGAAATCAAGTTCAATCTTATTTTTAATATAAAAAGACATTAAATGTATTTTTACTTGTATATCAAATTTACATTTATTTTAAAAAGCAGACAATCAAATCCTTCATTAATAATGAATCATAATATGTTATTTACAGAAATAAATGCAACTTTTTTATTGAATATAACATAAAAGATGCAAATTCTGTTACTGAAAATTTTCTTAGTATCTGGCAATTAATTTCGCCGAAAGATTTTATTCTATGAGCGCAAGACAATCGTAACAATTCACGAAGGTAACAATTAACATCATTAGTCAAGAGACCGACCAACCAATCACGATCTACGCTTTTCGATAACAATGAGGGCACATCGTAAAATGAATTTGCACGTCCCGTGAGAATATTGGTTGGGGATTGTAACGAGCCATGCGGAATAATGCGGCGCGCAAGCCGAGCGGTGGTATGAATTATCAGCCCCCCCGTTTGGAAATTTGGAGGATAATCGTGGCAGGACTGCCGAACCGCGACTCCCGCGCGACGCGCATGAATAATGGGCGCGAAATTGCATGCCGGGCTTGCAATAACGGCGTTTAATCGCCGCTAATCGCAGATATCTTGACGAAAATATCATACATCTTTCTACAATTTATTTCGATCGTTTCGTCGGACATCGGCTCTTTTCTAATCGTTTCTTTTCGCGCGTTCTTCTTCGTATTAAAATTAAATTAGTAAATTAGCGATATATTAAATTTAATATAATTTCAAACAATTAATATTTTCATTATCAAGGCTTAATTTAGCGTGTGATTCTTCATTTCTATAGATCCAGTAAATTAATATACTTTGATATTGAATAAACCAAAATGCTTTCACGTATAGAGTGAAGGTAAATGTACAGTTAATTAAATTTGAACTTGTTAATACTCTCTATTAAAATTAGGTAACTTTGGTTAATTTTAGATATTAATACAATTATTTCTCGATACTGTGTATGTGTGTGGGAGAATAGATTCTAGTCTTCAGCTTTTAGTTAAAATTTTCATACTTGCCCTGTCGTATTAAAATGAAATTGGCGGGTCTCTAAATGTCTACTTAATAGAATTTTATCCCATTAATGCATGCTAGTAGGATTAGGTTGCGCATTTAATTACTTTCATTCTATATGTCAACGGATGAGAGAGAGACATCTATTATACTATGTATCATCGTTACTGTCGTGTAATAATACCGGAAAATCCGAATGTGTGTGTATGTGTGGGAAATGCTTTTAATTAAAAATTTTCACAAGGTATTGTGCGGTGAGCTTAACCTATTAACGCGCTCGAAATGGAAGCATTAAATTTGTAACTATTATAATGTACGGGCAGCTTACTGAATGCACATCGTAATCTCGTTCTCCACAATAGTTTCTCGCAAAAAGCCTCTATTTAAAGCTCATACCTGCGTATATATGTGCATGTATACATTCGCTGAGCTCTCACGCAGTCACGTAACGAAATAACGGAAATTAAAACACTGTCCATTTGAATGTCTCTATGGAATATTACGTTTCAAATATTACGGTATTCAGTTTTATTCCGTTCTCAAATATTCCCTTACTCGAATTCGGAGTAACGTAATCTTCGTAATCGTAATTAAATATAATTTTATTTCTATCATTCGCCATTCACTATTTAATCCTAAAGTCCAATAATTACTTTATTTCACAATCAAAAATAAATTAAATAATTTAACTATTTGGCGTCAAGTAACTCTTTGTTAATTTAATCCTATGAGGATCTACGGATAACCATTTAATAATATAATAATTTCCTAATCTTATTATTGCAAATGTAATTATTATCATGCACAATGCTAAACAACACAATAAAATAACTTTTTCCCCCATCCTATCTTTTTCATATTAAAGAAAATTAATTATTTAAGTTTTGACTTTGATAACCGAGTCTTTATATCGCTTACATAACTCCATAATTATATGCAATAAAATGAAACTAAAGTTATATATATAAGAAAATTATGCAAAACGCGCAGAATCACATCGTAATGGAAGGTCAATTCTGAGAGCTGTCAGACGCCGGTCGCGATGAACGAGATAACAAGTGGTATCAATGAGCGATATTCAATACGCGCTGAATATCTCATTGAGCACTGATTAAATATCAGTATGAATTTCGCGGCGACCGCGAACAATTCGCGCGAAAACGCCATCAAAGAGACGGAATCGCTGTAACAAGGTCGAACATTCCGGTTATACTATTCGGTTTATCTCTCGTAAAAGATATAAAACCCGCGCGTAATGTAACATCGCAACGCGCGAGAATCATAATTTAAAATGCATATAAGGATAATCGTAAAATAACACAATCAAGAGTGCAGCGTAAAAGATATATCTCTTTCTCGACAACGAGGAAAGAAATTAAATAAAATAGCAATAAGTAGAAAAAATAATAAAAAAGGAAATGAAAACACTGATAGATAACATAGTAATGGAAAAATAACAATTCATTCACGGAATATTGAAATATCGTTCGATACAATAGCGCAAATAAACGAACGTGAGCGAACCCTGTTTTCTCTGGAAAATGTAGAGAGAAAGTGAAGAGAAAATTCATACAAAAAATAAAAAGAAAGAAAGAGAAAAGCGGTTTTATTATTATTACAGACACGAGATTTGATTAGTTTATCCTGCCGACTAATTAAACGGCTCTTCTTCGCGCACGTATTCTTATCTAAGAAAATATAATATTTCGCGCGTGAAATTATTCCTGTCACGAATCTAATTAGCCACAGTGAGGGAGATCTTTGAAGATATAAAATTCCATTAAAGAAAAATAAATATATAAGTTGCGGTTGAGGAGTGGCTTTATGTTCTTGACGCAGTATAATGTTTTATCAGCGATAAAAAAAGCAAGCTGTCGAAATTGACTTTCAAAAATATATACGTAGACTGTAGACACTTGAGAAATTCGAATTTATAGATAAAGTAATTTGCTAAATAAAATAATAAATGGTTATATTAATAGAAAAATACAATTAGTAATAATGTTAGCAAAATATTATAATCGTATATCTACTCTAAAAGTAAGATAATAATAATTTATCAAAATTGTGGGAATAATAAACAGTTCGCGTTATGGAGATGAAAGTCAAGATAGTGGTACTCGGCAAACTCGCGACTAGCAACAAAAAAGCTTTATAAGTTCAAAATACTATATATGGAAACCTGTTGATGGATAATTCGGCGAAAAATTTTAAATTTTCCGTGATGAACGTATGCAATTTATTTTCACGATGTTCGCTTCTGCGTTAATCTAACAACTCGAAAAAAAATCGAAAGATCTATCAACTGAGCTATTATTACAATATTTTACACTTATATAAATATCCTTGTCAAGATATCTCGAAAGAAAAATATAGATATTTTCTAATAGAAGTGACCATTCTTATTATACGCAGGGTTTTTCGCGATATATCGAAATCTCACGGAAACGTAATATATGGGAAGAATTTACATTTGATAGAAAAATGGGATAAAGTGTCGAAGTTCAGTGCGTTTTATCGACGCCATTTGCGACGGTAGCTTTTTGTCCAGTCTTTTTTTTTTTCCACATCGAAGATCGCCGGACGGTCGACTCTTTTGGAATCAAGCGCGTTGGGGAACATCGTGGCTGCGCTTTCCCATTTCCTGGCAATTTCCACGATAGACCATGATCGATCATGAAATTTTCTCTCTCTTCTTTTTTGGTCTCCTCCCTCTCCTCTCTCTCTCTCTCTTTCTGTCTGATTTTTCTCCGCTTGCTATGCAACATTTTTATTCCTTCACCGACGATTTAATTCGCGTTCGAAGGTAAAGGTCGAAACGTCATTATAACAAAAGTGCGAGTCATCGATTTTTCGATTATTGGCGAGGTAAAAATTCTGAAGTCGCGCCATAAGTACGATATTGAGAAATTATATCGCAGGAAAAACGCAGAAAAGAAATACCCTTTCGAAAGACGAGAGCGAGATTACAAAAGAAGGCCACAAAGTTGTTTGGTATTCCGGCGGTATCGTCTTTCGACGTAAGAATACACCGATTAGCACCCTGTGGTTCGTGAATCGGCGATCCATAAAAACCGCGAACGAAATCGCCAACGTGCCAAAAATAACGGATAAAATAGAAGACGTGACCGGCGTAAGACCAAACTTCCTGACCGATTTCCGGGATAAATTGCTGCACATTTTTACAAAATATAGCGCAACAGGAGCTATACAAGTTTACAAAATGCCTTTGAACACGCCATTGGCTTATCTCGATCGTGATTAAATCGTGAGACGTTTTCAATTTTTGTACAACTTACTTATTTTTACATTTTAATTTTAAAAAAGATTTAAGAGAATTGGGGATATGATAGGAATACGATATTATTAATTTAACTCTGCAATCGCATTAAATTCTTTGCCAAGATACGAATAAAACAACGTGAAACAAGTAAATAAATAATGAAAGATTAATCCGAACGTAGCAAAAACAGGGGAAGTGTATCGAGCAGAGGACGCTTCAGAGATTAATTAATCTGCGCGTTTTTAATTAAGTTGTTCTTTCTGTAGTAATAATTAAACAACCAGAATACAAAAGCAAATATCTCTCGCGCAATAAATTTGCCGCGAGAGAAATAAAAAAAAACAAAGATGCAATTTCTAATTTTACCGACATTATGAATATTTTATGAATAACTGTTATATATACATAATAAAATAAAATAGATTTTAAAAATTATTATATTCTTTCACGCGCATGTATACATATATTATATAATAATTCTATTTTACTCTACAATAATTAATATATCTTTTAACATACATATCTTTTTCACAAAGAAATTCCATAATATCGGGATATTAGACGAACGCTTTGTCTGTCTCAAGCTGGACTTACCTGTATGTGATGAATGCGAATACCAGGGCCACTAGGGACAAGCTTCCCCCGAGGACGACGATGAGACTCAACACGCCGTCCTGGTCGAAGGAACTGGCGATTCCCGTGGAAACGCCATTAGCTATTCCGCCGCCGGGCTGCGGAAAGCCATGAATCGCTCCAGTATATAACGTCTCCATGTCGCCGTTATGCTAACATCTGCAACAAGATAAATCCAATTATAAACTCAAAATTGAAAGGCAAATATAAAGACAATACAATTAGAAAGGAAAATAATTTACATACATAAGGAAGAGCCATCTGCTTTCGAAATTTTAATTACCGCATGTTCAATTAAAGGAAGAAGTGGATAACCGAGAGATAGAAAGCAAATTTAATTAATTTAAATTAAATTAATGCGAATAGCAATGTAAATACTTTTGCCATTTATCCGGTTACCTCCGTTAAACTAAAGAAAGAGAATAAACGTTTACCGCAATCCGGAAAAACCGCGATAATCTCGGCTTCCACCATCGCAAATTTTAATTAGCGACGAAGACCGTTAACTCTCGCGGATGGGTTTTGACAACTCGAAATGCTAAATATCAGAGAATTATCTCACCGGAGGCAACAGCCGTCTGTAATATATTCGGGCCGCTGCTCGTTTTACTGTTATACCGCGTTAGACGATATCAGGACAATCTTGAAGGTAGACCTTGGCTCTAACGTTACCAAGCCAAGAGAAAATATCGTGTATAAAATATCGCAATTTTATTTTCCCGTTATAAGAATATCTTACTTCTTTGAAAAAATTCTATGTAACAATGTAAAATATAACACATGACCGTTTTATCTCATTCGAGATTGTAACATAATTAAATTTTCCTGCAAATTTTCAATAATTAGAAGAAAGATTTAATACTATATGTAGAAAATAAGTTAAAGACCATAATAAAATACAGAGTATTTTTAGAATATTTCGATTATATGAAAAAAACTAGCTTAATGATAAAAAATGGAAATTTCATTAATTGTATGAGAAAAATTAAAAAATTTTTTCTCATGTTTCGCATTATAAATCCCTCGAGGAAAACTCCATGTATGTGTCTTAGTATCTTTGAAAAAAAAACGCGAGTCCACGAGTAAATCATCGCAAATAAGAATAATTTGTGAGCAGCGACATATCCTTGGCAAAATATTAACAGTTATTCCGATGCGTGCAGAATGAAAGTTACGGTATCAAGTTTACAACACTTCTGACGCTCGTAAATTTCAATCAGCGATAAAAGCAATTAGCCGCGGGGCGTATTGCTTGTCGTCTCTCTGCGAACGGTTCTCCGCAAATTGCTTGTCGGAGCAATGCAAACCGCGATCTCGACTCATCCGAGTCGAGTTCCGGAGTGCCGGACTTGTTTCAATTTGCTCCACTGTCTAGCGTATGTCGGCTTAAGACGTTGTCCATATCACCGATCCCGCCAACGTACGATTGAATGTTGCAAAGAGAAAAAGTGTGAGCATTACAAGTAAGACGAAGATTAACCGATGTAATTACGAACCTACGTAATAAGACTAATCCCCAAATAAACTTATATCTCAAATAAACGTATCCAATAAACTTATATCCCAAGAATAAGATATTAATTTATAAATATAATCAAATCACGGATTTTAATCATTAAAATAATCATTTTTAGGTCAGATTTAAAGCAATTGTTTTTTAATATGAGAAATATGCTTAATAAAAATATAATGGTTTTATTATATTTGAAAAATCTTTTTAAAATTATATATATAATATTTATATATTCCGATGTTTCTATTTTATTTTCCGGAAATTATCATCACGAACTGAAATTCTGGATGAGAGAAAGATCACAAGCGTATTTCATTTTTGATGCATTTCACGATGCATTAACCAATGACATATTTTCAGTAACATAATTAATTGAAATCAAAAGACTTTATGCGTTTTACACAATGTATACATATTTATTACATTTAACAAACATTTATTTGCCTGAACAGAATTGGTTCTATCGCCTGAAATCCATTGTGTATTGTTTTATAATTTATGTATGCAAATTTCGCTAAAACACGAACGTATGCTAAAGTGTATATAAAATGTGCTTATACTCGACGACGATGTTGACCAATGAAACGTAATTAACTTGTTAATTGTGTGAGCACAATATTTGCATTGTCAACTTTGAGCAACGATATATGGATAAAAAGAGATCCCACGTAACGGCGAATTAATCGATCTTTCTCGCAAACTGTCTAATAAATAAGATTTTTTAAAATTAATAATACACCGCGCATGACGCGCTAATTTTGAAGTTGTTTGTTCAACCATCAAGTTTTAATTGAGTCAACCGTTTTAAAGTTCTCAGTTAATAATCTAAATTTCGCGCGAGCAGCGCAAACGTTCCTTTATGTATTTCTTACACATCTGTTCATTATTCAATTATCGTCTACGTTCATTTTAAATGTTTTTATAAGCTATGTAAAATATATCCTCAAATTAATAATACATTACCAAATTTGTTATTAAATTAATATTAACACTACATTCTCACTAACTAATACAAAATATTTGTTTGATATAAATATAAATAAAACAGAAAACATCGTTTAAAAGAAAGAGAAAGAGAGAAAGAGCGGAATTGATATAAAGTAATTATTAATTACATTAAACATTCACAAAAATGTGTGAAACTTCTTGTTCATTTATTTTGTTAAAATTATATTCTGTACCTCAAAATTTTGATCTCACACGCTAATTGAACGCGATAGTCGATAGACTTTGTATTTAACGCGACTTTCCTTTCTCTACGACAATGTACTTTAGAGAAGAAGGATTCATCACCCATATCTTGCGAATTTTAAGATGCCTTCTCTTGGGATAGAATGTGCAACGCCGAAACTACTGCGAAACGTTAACAGGCTTCCGGCCCTTATTCGGCATTCACGATGTGAAAGCGCGCGCAAAAATATGTCTTCTCTCTCGCTGGTATAAAATTTCATTTCTGTCGCGCGTTGCAAGAATAACACGTGCGTATAATTAATATTTGCATAATATTTTCCTTTGCAAGTTTTTTTCTTTCTTCCTGCTTTTTCTTTATACTCATTTCGATAATTAACATGATATAAATTATACATATTGTTCCGGAATTAATTATTTTTCTTCTATTACGGTAAATATTTCTTTAAAAAATATAAAGCTTGTTTATTCCTAACTAGATGTCAAATTTATTTTAATTATTGTTTTTAATTTTCAATATTATATATTTTAATGACATTTAGAGACGTAATTTCGCGAAAATACATATTAAAATTAATAAAAAATTAAAATTTTTACATGTACCTGTATAGCTTTTAGAATTTTCAGAAAATGTTATACGTTGTTAATATCAGAATAAAAACAATAAATAAATAAAAAATTAATATCGATTAATTTCTTTTAATCTTTTTAGATCGCAAAGAATTAAAACTAATTAAGTTTCATTAGAGAAAAAAGAGAGATTCGTATATCATTCTAATCTATGCGCTTGTTTAGTTGTTAACAGGCAGAGATTGTTCTCTATTCTGTGAGATAATATAATTTCGAGATACACGCACATACGAGACGTCAACATATCTGATGCATCGCGAACGTGATCCACTCGAGCAATCGATCGCAAAGTACGAATTGGGGCATGTCGCGTTAACTATACCAATTAACACCAGTTGCTGACTACGTGATAACGCTTAAATGGCATTCCATGATGTGTCAAGAATCAGTTGTCTCAACGATTGCTGAAACACATATTAAAAGTACATGGCAAATAATATCGAATATTTATCTCTGTGTTACATTCGATGTACGTTCACACGAGTCGATATCCGTTCGTCGTTTTACTTTGTTTCGTGCCTCAACTTTCCGCGGTATTTCCGGATCACAGTGTATTTATAGCGAATCGCGGCCAATGGATAAACGACGGATGCACCGGTTTATCGGACTGCATAATTCCGCCTTGCAACGAACGTACGACAAAATACGATGATTTTTTAATAGAAGAGAGCAAAATTTTATCGCGCCTTGACATGTACATAGACCTTGAGTTCTCGAAACTTTGCTTATGGAAAAAAATAAATACTGCTCATATTTATTTAGCGCGTCGTCACGCTGATTGAAATTGAACATCGGAATGCGTTTTATTCTATCGAAAGAAATTTTATCTGACATTTTAGACGATTTATAACTTGCGGCAGAATTCATAATAGAATTCTATTTATAATTTTGTGTATACTTTGAGATGTGTCTCTCTTCAAATATTTTCTATATTACATGTTGCATGAAATCATAAATAAAATGTTGAAAATTTTATCGCGACTCATTCATATCATCTAAAATGAGTTT
This sequence comes from Formica exsecta, assembly GCF_003651465.1. Lineage (NCBI taxonomy): Eukaryota > Metazoa > Arthropoda > Insecta > Hymenoptera > Formicidae > Formica > Formica exsecta. The sequence continues at coordinate 973,107 of NW_021853667.1, forward strand.
AAAGCGGATTTAATATAAAGAATCTCTTATCATTTTAGAATCTGCATGTTAAATAAATTATGTATAGATTAAAGTATATCTTATATATATATACATAGTAGTTATAAAAAAAATCATCTTATAAAAAAATTTTTTAAAACGCTCTTATAAATATATTCTTTAATTACCTTTTCATTTTCGTTAACAAATTATCAAATATAAAAAAAAGAAAATATCGAATTAAAATTTGTATGATCGACATATATCTATCATTATAATATTATTTTAGAGACTATATAAATATTAAAATATAGAAATACTTTTAGCTTTTTGCGTTAAATATGTAAAATATCGATTAACGATTATTGCAAAATTCTAAAATTATGCATTTTCAACATAATGGATAAATATGATTTTCCATAAATATACTTTATAAAAACTATTTTATCTCACTCGTTCTCCCTTTATTGTGAGCGAATTTTAGGACATGTATAACTTTCTCAATTTATACATATTAATACATATTAATACATATACAATTTATTTTTATATCTTGCTATATCAGAATAATTAAAATTCGAGTATATATTTCTGTTGTTCTCTCTCTCTCTCTCCCTCTCTTAGCTTAAAAAATTTACCTTACGTGCTCGATGGAGATGCGTCGTCAAAATTACAGAATTTGATGGATCGAGGGGCGGCTGCAGCTGGGTCGGATCACATTTCTCGATGCGATGATTTACGCACGAGCCACGTGAAACAAACTTCTCGCGTGCTCTGACGAAAGGCCGGTACCGGCCGGCACGTACGCCGCCTTAGATCCAAGGGAGATTCGTTTCCGACCGTTATCACTTTGCCACCGCGAGACGGTTAGGGCTAGGTATCGACGTCTCACCGCTCGTCCAAATTCATCGCTTCCTTTGTTACTCGCTTTCGGTCTCAACGAAGACCGCGGTGTTCCTTACACCGGGAAATTCCACCCTCGCAAACGTCGCGAGCCCCGATGACGCTTACCTGAAAAGTTTTTACACAACAATAAGAAAAACGATCGTTGTAAGAATATTTAAATGATCGCCTCGTCAAATGTGACGTCATCCGAAGTTCGTTTACTCGGATAGACGCGGAACCAACTTCGCTATGCGACAAAATTGGCGCGCGAATTTTAGCAAACATGGCGGTTGCAATTTTGATGAAAAATTCAATCGAAATACCTAATGAAATTCCCTCGCGACCTGAACGAGATTCACGCACTTTTCGTTCGATGAAATCGAATATTCGCTGATAAGAGGCGTCAATGCAGAGGATGCTCGCTATTCAAAAGCGACTGCAGCAACATTCTACTACATCGAGACATCTATTCTCGCGGCAACGAAAATAATTGGATGTAATTTTTTACCGTGCTTTACGTTATCACGTGCTTCCGTGCCCGTCGAGGATCTTCCCGGGATCGGCAGTTGCCGTTCTCATTTCTCGATCACTCGCTCTCCTTCGAAGTCATCTTTTCTCGATCCGATCCTTCGCGGCGTCGTCGAAAGAAATGGCGAGTGAATCGTGTTCACGATGAGCGTCGCGACGCGATCGCGCGGGGAATCAACGCGAATCGATTCCTCAAGTAATTGATTCGATCGTAGATGATCGCGAACGAGAACAGGCATCGACGCTCGGAGATGACGAGCACGAGAACGAACGCGAACGGCCCGCGGACCGCGACTGCGACTACGATCGGTTCGCGCTCCGCGAACGCGCGCGCGGAACTGCGCCGCGCATGACATACACGCGCAACTGTACAGCGTGAAGTTTCCCCCAATCTCTCCAAAGGAGGGAACGGACATCCTACGGTGAATGTATACAAGACGAGTATGCATGTTTTTCTTCCTTTTTATTTCCGAAATTATATTCCGTTTAACTTCTTCGGGGACGGATTTATTGAAATCGGAAAAAATTTTTTAGATAGAAGAAAAAAATGAAAAATGTTTTGAAATTTCTGAGAAAAATAATGTACACTATTGTACGTTAAGATTAATTATTTGTTGCGAGGGATTAACAGCGCAAAAATTGTAAACAGAGAGCAATCCAATTCGGCAATAAAAATATTTCGTAACAAACGTACACAAATAATTGAAATCACCAGTATAACACATTGCGAATGAAAATTGTTGACCAATATATAATTCTTTGTAAAATTTCAAATTAAATTAAATCAATTTCATGTTTAATGTAAATTTAAATCAGTTTTGAATAATTTTAATAATAACCAAATTATATTTTATATAAAAATATATTTTGTCATTAAAAACCAGAAAAAATAAAGATAATAATTATATCTTTGAATTATAATATAACATTGTCATCTTTCAATAAATAAATAATGATTATAAAAATAAATCAAAATAAATAATTACAATAATAACAGCTTGCGCATTTAATATTCAATCAAAAATTATTAAAAAATAATGATTATTGATTCTATCATTGGATAATATGATAATTTTAGAAATTACACCATTGATGACATTGCACATAATATAAAACAATTAAATATTCTTTTATTGATACAATTATTATAAATGTGTTTTTCCTTTTGAATAAGACATCAATTTTCCCGCATAATATCCATCAATAGATGATTACGGAATAAATTATGATAGAAAATGTCTATCTGCTACTTACGAGGAAAATTTGCGATCATTCACAAGCAACGAGCCGAGATTAGGTACCGCCATCGGATGAGAGGGTGGACGACCATTGAGAGTTATGGTAATGGAACAGAGGTAGATGACCCAATTTCAAAAGGACAAAAGAACCATCCCCGTTGTGTCGTGACAATGTGTCGACGGGGAGAGCGTAACAGGATCGTTCAAAAAAACTAAATCTCCGTGGATTACCGGCATGCTTATTTCGAGAGACTCTCTACGCAAAAAATATAACTTGAAAGCTGAAATTAGAGAGAGAGAATCAACATAAAATTTTATTCTTTATAAAATTCTATAAGTTACAAATATATAGAACATAGGACGTACCAATAAATTATTCTTACAAAATAATAATTTATTTTTTGTATAATAATAAAAAATGATTATGTATAATATAATGAATTGTTTGCTAACCTTGGTTCCACGGAGTTTCATTAATAAGTTACTTATATGCTTTGATCCCGCGAGATTTATACAGCCAATCTTGATACTAGCTGTAGCAGCCTGTGTGCTTAGCAGTGATAACGGTGCACGTTATATTACCTTGGAGAGATGGAAAAGCACCCTCGGGACAATGAATTGCGGAGGCGTGAGTACTCTAAGCTACGACACATACCAAAATATGATTTTTTTAAAACATTAATTCTCTCTTAGCGAATGTGTGTAGGTTAAATATATGTTAATTGAGATGGAACACAACTTGTTACAGCTAAACATTAATTCTCTCTTAGAGCGAATGTGTGTAGGTTAAATATATGTTAATTGAGATGGAACACAACTTGTTACAGCGGTGAGAGTTAATTTGTTTATTAACAAGTTAGGCAGTTAGCCAGTCCTGTCGACAAAACCGTCCAACAAGGTTTATTACTTTTGTTAACGAACAGGTTGTTCAACAAAATTTTAATTGTCTCGAGTGATTGATATCAACTATTTATTAATATTTCATTTACTTCAGACACAATCTAAATAATACTAATCTAATAATAGAAAAGATACAGAGTTTGAAGCGAGATAACTTTTGAATGAATTGATTCGCGTGTGATTCGACAATAAAGATTTTAAAGACGCGTATCTCATTACGTAATTATCTGCCGAATTGAAGATATATTAATCAGATTGTATGGGATGGAAAAGTAATAGACGGGTATATTCGGAGTCGCAGGAATGGAATGAAATAAAACCTAACTTGCTAAAAACAAAAGGGGAGCTACAAACTCAATGTAGCAAGAAGTGCATCCAATATAGCAAGATTTTGACAAAGTCGCGCCTCGTACCGATCTTGACAAGTTATCTCGATGTGTACACGCGCAAACGACGGGAATAACACAGAGGGACATTGTGATATATATATATATTCGTTAACTATAAAATATATTGTTATATATTTAATATAACTGTCGCATATACAAAAAAATTAGAATTTATTTTCTTTCTCGTAAAATATTCGTCGATACACCCGCAGATTGTACGTACGCATCTTTGAACATATACAGAACAAGGATGCCTCGTATCACTTAAAAATTCGACAAATTACGACAATATACATATATATATATAGAGGAGAGACGCGGTAATTATATTTACAGAAAATTATTTAAACAGTCGTACTTTCCGATTATCGCAGTATCATAAACTTCCTACTATGCGTCAGTCTATAAACTGTAATCGTTGCAAAATTCAATCTCGTGATATGTCTCCGCTACCCAGCCAAGAAGGTACTTGACTTTCTCCGTCGCCTCGTCGGTAGCTTTATAACCCTCGATAGCTTCGTTCAGGCACTTTGATAAAAGTTTCAACAATGGCTGCAAACAAGAAGATTGATATTAGTGAGACATTATAAATCATTAATAAGTAATATTACATTGTACATGTACTCACTATGGGCCAATCTTGTCTGAATAAAGCTACGCACTGATCACTCAAACTGTCTCCGTCAAGTATGTTTGTTTCTAACAATTTTCTCAGAAATTTGCCGAAGATCGGCCATATCGTGTCATTTTGCGGTTGCGCCAACAACATGATATTTCTGGAACATAAGAGTCTGTTCATGGGTGAATCGGTTTCGTCATCTGTCAGACCGTTTGATGACCATATTTTAATCAATTTGTCCTGGATTTCTTGCGTGAAAAGATCCGTCCTGTAGGCAACTAAAAACGCGAAATATTATGATGGTTCAATTTCATTGTTCTCGGCATTTCAATGTTATTTTATAAACATACCTAAAAATAACGCGAAGTCGGTACTGAGATAAGACAAAACTTTTTGTGGTCCTGGTAATAGATCACCTCTTTGATCAAAAACTTGATACAGTTTCTTTAAAATATTCAATACAGATGTCATAGGTAAATCCACGCCGTGATTATCCAGTATGTGCCATATTAATCCCTATAAACAGAAACAAAAGACATGTGTTCAAATACTAATAACTTAAAAAGTTATGAATTTTAAAAATGACATAAGCCAATATTTTTGTTGCCTGGAAAAATATATATATTGTATCAATTTATATAACATATTCAGATAGCTGAATTATCATGTCACACATAAATTTTTTATTCCAATTCAAATGATAGATATAAGCTTACCCGAAGCTCATCTATCACATCAGTGGGACTAGGAGCATCTATATTGTGACATTTCTCTTGCTTGGAGTGCATAGGACTATTGTTCCGGAAAAATCTATTAATCTCAAGTTCCATATCCTTTATAAATAAGGAACCACCAACAATATGTGATTGAATCCACTGATTTATTCGTTCCATCGCCATTCTGGTCGCAATCTTTATGCACATTTCTTTGACTGCTGTCAGAGAATCTTCCGCCAGTAAAGATTCTATTGATGTCGCGATTCGCGTCTCGCAAATCGGCGGAATCGTTTGCTCGCATTGATCTTTCAAATCTTTCGATACTTTATTCGCTAACATATTTATATCACTCAAGAGCGAAGCCTGAATATCAAAACGCAATTTAATATCTTATTACATCGACGTAACATAAAAAAAATTTCCTTATAAACATGCGAACATGTTACCTTAAATTGATTATAGTAGCTCATCGATATTTCACTCCGCTCGTCAGAGTCTTTTTCGACATGTTTATGTGCCAAAAGTCTTCTGAAGCAAATTAAATTTGTTTCTCGCGAAGAGGCTAACATGGTATTGCATATATACTTCACACAGGTAGATGCAACTCTTTCAGAAACGAAATCGACAGTTTTCCGAGTGGAAGCCGGTTGACCATGGAAAAAAGCTTCCTCCAATTGCAACTACCACATGAAAAATTACAATAATATAAATATAAAATATCGTTTATATAATACACAGATTATCAAATATTGATTGTCAAATATATAATAATGTAATACAGCAATGCATATGTATGTTAAAAATATAAATATACTAATAATATACATACTTCTAAGTGTTTCGCTCGAGTACTGCCTCCTAGTTTACGCAACTGACTGGTAACGGGTGTAATATGTTTATTGGTATTGATACTCAAATTCGTGCCGTTCCCATGAAACACGGAGAGAGTCGACTCTATTCGTGAACAGCAGGAACGCATCGTTCGATCAGTAATTATATCTAATTTATCGAGATTGCATTTAACGGGAACCGCACAATCCGCGGAATGTGAGTTTTTTCTCTTTTCAGAGAACTTTTCCACCTGTTTGAGACTCTTCAATTCTTTAATTTTGCAAGTATTCTGCCAGGCAATGTGGAAATCCTTGGGATAGTTTGGTAATTCAAATAACCAGCACAAACTTGATTTAAGCAACACAGCAGCTTGTTGGGAAATAGAGCTATCAGAAGCAGAAAGATTGGTCTGATTGATAGCATGATAAATATAATATAATAGTTCTAAGATCTGTTTGTAATACGGCAGCCGAAGCGACACTGTATCCATCATGGCTAGATATTTAACCATCCAAGGTATCGTCAGCGAAAGTTTGCCTTCAACTATAGCATTTTGAAGACATGCTTGTAAATTTAATGATGGTAAAACCTGGAAAATAAAATAATTGCAAATATTATTAAGAATTAATAAAATAAAACACACAGCTTTCAGCATTCGTTTACAATTTTCATCAAATACCTTGCTTCTTATCTCTATTTGTGTTGCTATAATTTCTTTAGTAGTATTAGATTCAGATCTGTATGGCAATGAAACTAAAAGTCCTAATACTTTTGCAAGAAGCCTCAAGCTAGCTAAACAAGTAATAAAATTTTCTTGTGTTTGTTCGTCAACCATTGTTTCTGCAAAAGCAATAGGAGAACATTGTATTTCTAAAATCTTATACGTATTACAAAGCTATTGTTAAAATAATAAAAAATGCATACCTGAGTCTTCTATTTCACTATTAGCAAACTGGGTGTTATTTAATTCTATTATCTCGTATATAAAACAATTTTCCAGATGCGTGTAAAATATTGGATGAACTGCATGTAATATAAAATCTTTAAAAAATTCTTGCATGCCAGGAAATGAAGGACCAAGAATTTGACTTTGGGACGGCAAAGGAGTTATGAATCTTTTACTGAGTTGAGTTAATTTTTCAGGATTGACATGCTTCAAGGACTTCAGAAAATTCAAACTCTCGTCATCCACCACATCATCCTGAAATTTATACAATTATTTCATAATCTAAAGATCTTGTTATAACCATGAAACGAAGAATACTAATAGCTTTTGACTTACGTGATGTTTATTCTGTATGCACGATATCAATAGTTGTGATTTAAATAACCTAGCAATGTGGTAATAATTGGTAGAGTCATTGTGCATCGTCAACATACTTCGTATCCTGCCACCTAACGCAATCTGAAACACCCATCCTGGCACCAAGTGATTTTCTTCCCAAATTCTCAATATATCGTAAAAGGCATCCCTCTGTTTTCTGAAGGCGTGAAATGCAAGGCCGGATGAGAAATTCTCACGATTGTCAGTGTCAATTTGAAAACACACATTTACTTCCCCCATTGTGCACATCAATTTTTGACAGACTGTTAACAACAATAAACATTTCAACACGCGAGTAAAATCGCTTTAAAATCACACAGACTCTTGTGAATAATTTGTTTTACTTTCTGACAATCTGTTTGCTGATCAAATATCTCGTTCTTCTAATTAAATGTTTCAACATTTCTTCTGCGAAAAAACTTTTTTCTTCTGTATACAGTTTCAAGGTTAGATTTCCTAAACATGGAGAAATCGACGAGTATTTTCGAGTAGCGGGAATTTTATCCAAAAAATAATACAAGACGTGTTATTATACGATCTTCAATCGCACATTTCGTGCATTTTTCGGCGTGAAAGTTGCACTTTCAAACATATGGGTACATGTCACTGTAACCTATTTTTTCCCTCTCTCTTTATCCCGGATCGGCAAGTTAGATTAGGTTAGATTCTTTTAAATATGTATGTCGAATTGTTTCAATACCAAAGAACCTTTCAAAAACTTGTAATAGATTTTGGATAATTCCTGTAAATCATTTCCTGATTTCCTATTTAGTATTGTTTCATGAATAATATTTATCATTTACATTTCTCACATGCAAAATATTTCATAAGAGATAGACCCTGTTCGTCCTTGAAATAAATTTTTGGATCGTGGTCATTGACCGCGCGAATATACAATAGAGAGAAAATAAAGAATTGTAATATATATGTTTATTAATTATTAATAGAATAAGAAACAATATTACGCGAATACACTGCGTGAGATAATAAAAGTTACGGTAACGTGATAAAATGAACGTAAAAAAGTAAACATATAAGATATATCAAATTAACATATCTTTAAAAATTAGAGCCAACAACCATGAATATTATTTAGTAACAATACGATAAAAAAATGCTGAATCCGGAAGGGAAAAATATTATTGTGAACATAATTACTTACAGATTTATATTACCATAATCGAGAAATCGTAATACGTGGCATAGTAGGTAATATAGCGTATTGCCCTCCGATAAGTTTCGCAATAATGGTTATATATATTTCAATGTCCTCGTTTTATGAACGTAAAGATGTTTTGAATAATTTATTTAAATCAGGAGAATTATTGCTCTCAAGTTTCTCTGACCTTGCAATAATAATTACCTATATTACATATTTCCTTCTCCATTCCTTGTATTTTAACGTTACGTTCATCGCGATCCCGCGATTTTTATTCAAACGTTCCATTAGGGTGTGTTCAAAAATCCGGACAAAAATAGCAAAGATTTCTTTGTCCTGATTGGTCAATTCAATGCTACTCTACCCCACAAGTAGAATTTCGAACGCACTTTCATTGATTTACAATTATCCCGAGAGATGGCGCCACGTTCGACCGAGTCGCCGCCCGGAGAGAGCCTCGTTAGTCACGACGAGAAAAGGAAAAAAAAAAAGAAAGGAAAGAGAGGAGGAAGTCGAAAGGGTATACGCGAATAACAATATACTCCGTAGGAGAAATAAATTCGCGCGCGTGGAGGTCGACGGCGATTCGGAGAGACGGGAGTAACATGCCAGTGAAGTGCGTTGTCGATCGGGATAATTGTCACGAGACACCGCTATCGCTATCGATATCCGCGCAGGCAATCACATCGATACCCACGCTTACCGCCGCGTCGCACCGCTGCTCCTGAGGTAGGAGAAGAAAATAGCAGTCGATGACGCCGATGACGCTTGTGCGCCGCCGATCGTGCGAACGCAAAATATAACCTCACCCTCACCTTACGTGCGTAAGATGCTCCAACTTTTATCGGTTCAACCGGAGGCACCGCTGTTTCGAGAAAGCTGATCGACGCACGCTCGTCGTGTTCGTGTGTGTGTACGCCCGCGTGTATCGCACGTCCAACGTTGTTTTCGCAATCATTAACGGAGCCGTTCATCATGAAAGTTATCGTGAAGAAATTACAGGGAAAAGAATGCGTCGTTGATGTAAGTATAGGAGGATTGCCCTATCGTGTTGCTCTTTTCGTTAACCTCGTTTATCGACGATTTCGCTTTGCAATCTGAATTTTACTTTGGATTAATATTTATAAACATAAAGTTAAATTGGCGATTATTTTGAACGAATCGGAGAGAGTACTTAAACGTTTGGTAAATAAGAGGTTAGAATGCGAAGAATCTTTTTTGTAGCAACTAGTCTTTATATTAATTAAGCATTTTTTTTTTATATAAAAACTTATTCACATTATATCATTTTTAGATATTGCCATCGGAGACAGTGTTGGAATTGAAACACAAAGTGAGTGATCTCTTAGGCATCGATGTACCGCAACAAAGATTATTACTCACCGGCAAAACTTTAGCGGGTAAGTATACTCAGTTATGTAGTGTCATGTGTCATTGTAATTTTTATTATAGATTATTTATTTGATATATTTTAGACGAGAATCCACTAAGTTTTTATCCGGGAATCAAAGATGGCAGTAAATTAAATCTCTTGGTAATTAAGAAAGCGGAGGAGGGTTCCAGCGAGGCAAAATCTTCGCCGCAACAGAAGTCGGGCATTCATCTGTTGAGAGATGAAGTTACCCGAGTGCTCAGGCATTACTACACGGTATCTGAGACAGAGTCCATAGTCAATGAGCTGATAAAGGACTTAAAAAACAAAGTGAATAGCCTTAGTTACGATGATCTAGAAAGACTAGCCATTGCGTTACTCCAGGACCAAGAGAACGTAGCTTAAGAGTAACTCAAGATTTTTTAATTCTGCTTACCGATTGATTATTGTAATACGAGTTTATTTAATTGAAGCATTGTCTTATATATATTGCGCCTCCCAATAATTGGTATTTTGTAATTAAATGTATTTAAATCATGCGAGATTTAAAAACATACCACTTTACGTTTGAAATTAAACTTTAAACGTAATGTCACTTTATTAAAATTGCTGTATACATGAGTCGCATTGCGTCATAAATAATTAAGTTAATTGTGTATTGGGAAATTCTGAAGGATCTGCCAGGTCTAATTGACGGAAGTATCTTGCTACCAAACAGATGAATAAATTCAGCGCCCCCAGCTCCTGCGCGTCCAATTCTCTCTAAAAAAAGAGGACAAGGATATCGTTAGTAAATTCTAATATAAACTTTTGTAGATATAGAAGAAAAGTTCAGTCTCTTATTTTCTCAACCTTTTGTAATCTGATGAATGCATGTTTTTATTATCGCCTGAATCTTTTTCTAACACTGGAAACAACATTGCAACAGCATAAATAGAAGTTATGCAATAAAAATGTTTTGTTAATAGAAATTAAGCATTTTCCTCTGTTTTTCTCTTCCCTATATATTTTATATTAGCAAAATCAATAATAGATCAGCGACTAATAAGAAACAAAATATATTAAATATCTAACTGAACTTTTCTTTGCGTTAAATTGATATCTTGGAATTATAGAAGAGAACCAATGTTATTCTATAATTTAAGAACAATATATAAGAGATTCAACTCTTATAGGTGTGTGTGTGTGTGTGTGTGTGTGTATGTGTGGAAAAGAGAGAATATATTAAATCCTACTTTTTCACAGCACATTTAGTAATATGACTGCCTGAAATTTATTTTGTTCTTTCCTTGCATTTTTTTTGTTATATTAAACAAGTCAAATAGCAACTAGATATCAAAAAACTAATGGGAGAGATCAATATTTTCACTCGCTTAAAGTCAAAAATAAAAATATTTTTATTTTTATGACTAACTATATTTGACTGAGAAAATAAATTTTGTTTGTTCTTTTTTTTTCTCTTTATGTTATCTCAAGATATATATTATTAAATTTGGAAATTTTTATAAAATACACTTCACAAGTGTTAAATTATTGATATAAACAAGACTAAATAAACATTTGTAAACATTTTCTCTTCTCTCTTTTCAAAGCACAGACTGACATTGGTTAATTTACATCCAACATTAATTTACTTCAATGATCTAATTTGATTAAGATTAATAAGTTTTACAGAATCTGCGCGGATGACGGAACACGCTCGTGCCAACGAACGCAGACAGGAACAGGTATCAGGCTGTAATGGTTGCTCCAAGATCGCGAGTAACGCGTAGATCCACTGGCCTATTTTGTATTCGATTCTCCTTTCAGTTTCCACAAAGTGCACCAGATATTCAAGTACCTGCTCTACAGTTGATTGATTGAAGCAAAACAGAGTATTCAATGTGGGTTTAATTTTCTCTTTGCTACCTAAACAGAAGCTGATCCAAGTGTTTTGATCGTTTATGTCTGGCTGTAATATCAAAGAAAAAAAAAAATGATTAAACCAAAAAGTAATTCAAGATTTTTTTCAGATTTCAGGCAAGTTTATTATGTAATACTAAAAAAAAAAATTTAGATACCAAATTAATATCAGGTGCTCTCCATTTATGTTTACCCACTTGTATCTCGTCTTTCAATTGACTTACATACAGTCTTATATTTGAAAAGTCTGAGACTTGATACTGTTGCCACTCCAAGGTTGGGCTGAAACTCGGCGGTGCTTGGACACATCCTGCTAACTTTTATAGTCACATTAGTGTACAAAATTTATTAGATTTGTTGTCAATACGTAATATTACTGAAATCAACTCTTACAGTTTTAATAGATCCTCTTGAAAGTGTCATACATGATGGATCTATATCAGCTACCACTATGTCTGCACATTGTCGGGCTTCTATTCTACAAGATCAACAATTTTTTAATCATTGATTTGTTATACAGTTGATTGCAAGAGCTCCGTTCTTTATTAGTTATATTCTTGTAATGAAAGTAATTTATATATATTCGTGCTTTGGCAATAGAAATTTTTAATAAAATACATTTTTGAAAGGAACAGAGCTACAATACAATTAGATGATCCTTTTTAGTTGAACTTTCCTATACACTTCTTTGTAATAAAATAAAATAAAAATATGCATATAATTAAAACTTTAGAAAAATATGTAAAAAGTGTAAGTGAAAAAATCTTATCGTAAATTACACCACTCGTTTGATGTATTCCTCTCCGGAAATAGGTGGCAATGAAAAATTAATATCTTCGTTGATATTTCCTACTTCGAACACCGGCTGTTTCAGATAATCCATCATAATGATTTAAAATTTCACTTTTTCATGAAGAGTTCTGACATTTTGTCGAGCCATCAAGAATTTGAGTTTAAGGTTAGCTTCGCGTTGCTTTCAAGATGCTCATTACGGTTGACAACTACAACTGGCGACCAGCTGGATAAAACAACCTATAAAGCTTGGTCCATTTGAGAGAGTAATTCTGAAAATATCTCTCTTTGTACATAGTACTCTCCATAATATCTATATTTGTGATTTTTATTTGTCAAAATCGGTATCGATAATATATTTCTTTTAAATCGGTACTATAGCGACAAGTAAACTTGTTTATAGCATAATAAATAGTGTATACATATGCATTGCACAAAGTTAAATTTACATAATTAAAAAAATGCTGACATTATTAAAAATATATGCTTTAACTATCAATTTTTGTAGAAAAATACAAGAATATTCCGGTGTCATCTAATTTTTATTCCAATAGATGTAATTACGAGAAGAATTCTCAATCTTAGAGTGCACAATTATAATTTTATTTTCAAAGATATTTTTTATTACATATATTTTGTAAAAGTGCAAAAAAAAGTTTTGTTTCCTTTCGCAATTTAATTTTGTATATTTTTGTAATAAATATTGTAAAAAAAAAGAGTGAATAAAAACTAATCTGACATGTGTTATTGTTTTTTTTTCAGATACAAAATATGTCACGAGACGCGCAATCAAAAGCTTTCTTTTCGCAAAGTCGATTACTCTGATTGGCTGTGTCCCATCTGATAAAGGTATCTCTTTTTCGCCTGTGAACCCGCCAGATCGATAAAGGTAGTTAGAAGAGGAAAATTGCTGAAATTCGAAGATGAGATAACCAATTAAGAATGAAAACAAAATGTATAAAAATTGATAATATATTCACAAAAATTACAACGAAGGAATGGATAAAATAGGCGTAAAGGCACAAAGAAAAACATCCGAGAATCGAATACAAAATAACGTGCAGTGTCATTGTTATATGTATAGTTCTGCTGCGCCATTCTGCGGTTTCACCACGATTTAATGATTTAAACCTTTCACGCAGAGCGGAGATTTCGCTATTTAAAGTTAACCTCCATCACTTGTGCTCTAATTGTGGAAACTACATCTGGATTTCTAGGTGAAAGACAGAAGAAAATAATCATCATAATGAGCGAGGACGCCGATCGACTGAGTAAATATCTAAAGCATTCGCTGAAAACGGCGCCGAAATCGAATGTAAGAGATATTTATATATTTTGGAATAATATCAATATATTACATTAAATTAGTTAGGAAATTTAATAGATGCATTAGATATATTAACGCCAATAGCACATAAAGTAAAATATTTAATTTGATAAGACTTGCCAAATTAAATATTTAGTTGTCAAACTAGATATTAAATGTTTTCTTATTTTTCGCTCGTAAGATATATCCGAATGCTTATAGGTTTTGGAATGTCGTGTCTGCGAAGAGGTTTTTACTGTGGATGGTGTAAAGGTACCACGTTTGTTGCACTGTGGACACACAGTGTGCCACGCGTGTCTGTTGCGATTGAGAACTTGCATGCAGGATCAGCAGTTTCTGCTGTGTCCCTTCGACCGGCAACCCACCGCCGTGTACGAAAATAGCGTCTACAGTCTGAAGAAGAATTTTGCACTCATCGAGCTGCTCGAACGGCTGGAGCAATCCAATAGCGAGAAGACAGTGGTGTTGGAACGCGAGAGGCATCAGTCAAATCAGTCGTGCGACGAAGACGAGGCTCACACTGCTGTTCTCTATTGCACGGTTTGCGCCACGCATCTGTGCGAGACATGCGACACCGCCACACATTCATCTAAAACATTAGGCAAGCATAGACGAGTGCCACTGTCAGAGAAGCCACGTGAAAAGCCTCGCTGTCCAATACATATGGAGCACGTGGCCGAATTCACATGCACCCAAGAAGGCTGTCACAATTCCTTGATGTGTTATCTGTGTAAAGAGTATGGCAAACACAGCATACACAAGGTAATTTTATTTATAGCTCACTTCTCAGTTTATATACATTGATACAATTTTACCTATTCTTTAAATGATAGCCGGCATTGGTGGAGGAAGAGGCCGAGAATATCAGAAAATCCATTATTGCCGCATTACAAAAGATGACACAGTTTATGGAAAGCATGAGAGACACTGCACACAAGATAGGTATTTTTTTGCTAATTTTTCTTACATATAAATAAAAAAAACGAGCCTAAATTTGGGAAAGAGAATATAAACCTTTACCTTAGTATGTATTTAAATCTAAATCTTTATATGTATTTATTTTATATATCTTATATATCTTCTATCAATCTATATTTCATATTTTTAGAAATAGTAATTGAAGAATTAGAGGGCTGGGCGGTCGAAGATGCGAGAAGAAGAGTGCGATATCATTTTGAGGAACTACGCGCTGTTCTGGCCGAACAAGAGAAAACGGCGATGGCATATATCGAGACGGAGACTCGCGGTAGATTGTGTGCGTTGAGACAGCAACAAAAAGATCTCACGACCACGAGATCACAAGTGGCCGGTGTGTGTATCCAATGCGAGAGCATACTCGATTCCGAAGACTGGAAATTATTGAGTAGCTCAGAAAAAGTCAAGGAGGTTCTAGCGACGTTGGAACAACAGCAACAACATTATGCACAATTGGGACCAGATTTTCTCAGTCCCGAATCCTCTATACCAATCATATTCAGCAGGGTATGTTAAAATTTTTCATGATAGATTATTTTGGTGAATTATAATATATAAGGTGTCCTAATTGTTCCAATTGTTTCTGGAATATTAGGATATAAATTCTTTGATTTTGAATAATTTGACTCATAGTGACTTATACAACAATTATAGTAAAGTTTTATTTTATATATATTGATCTCTTTTTTTCTTAAACTATTTCAAGTCAATCACTTTCAGATTTTAAGTAGAAATAATGCAATGATCAAATTATATAATTTGCCTTATCTATTATCTTTTTTTTTAATATATTTTTTTGAACGCATTTTTTTTTGTGTGTGTGTGTGTGTGTGTGTGTGTGTGTGTGTGTGTGTGTGTGTGTGTGTGTGTGTGTGTGTGTGTGTGTGTGTGTGTGTGTGTGTGTGTGTGTGTGTGTGTGTGTGTGTGTGTGTGTGTGTGTGTGTGTGTGTGTGTGTGTGTGTGTGTGTGTGTGTGTGTGTGTGTGTGTGTGTGTGTGTGTGTGTGTGTGTGTGTGTGTGTGTGTGTGTGTGTGTGTGTGTGTGTGTGTGTGTGTGTGTGTGTGTGTGTGTGTGTGTGTGTGTGTGTGTGTGTGTGTGTGTGTGTGTGTGTGTGTGTGTGTGTGTGTGTGTGTGTGTGTGTGTGTGTGTGTGTGTGTGTGTGTGTGTGTGTGTGTGTGTGTGTGTGTGTGTGTGTGTGTGTGTGTGTGTGTGTGTGTGTGTGTGTGTGTGTGTGTGTGTGTGTGTGTGTGTGTGTGTGTGTGTGTGTGTGTGTGTGTGTGTGTGTGTGTGTGTGTGTGTGTGTGTGTGTGTGTGTGTGTGTGTGTGTGTGTGTGTGTGTGTGTGTGTGTGTGTGTGTGTGTGTGTGTGTGTGTGTGTGTGTGTGTGTGTGTGTGTGTGTGTGTGTGTGTGTGTGTGTGTGTGTGTGTGTGTGTGTGTGTGTGTGTGTGTGTGTGTGTGTGTGTGTGTGTGTGTGTGTGTGTGTGTGTGTGTGTGTGTGTGTGTGTGTGTGTGTGTGTGTGTGTGTGTGTGTGTGTGTGTGTGTGTGTGTGTGTGTGTGTGTGTGTGTGTGTGTGTGTGTGTGTGTGTGTGTGTGTGTGTGTGTGTGTGTGTGTGTGTGTGTGTGTGTGTGTGTGTGTGTGTGTGTGTGTGTGTGTGTGTGTGTGTGTGTGTGTGTGTGTGTGTGTGTGTGTGTGTGTGTGTGTGTGTGTGTGTGTGTGTGTGTGTGTGTGTGTGTGTGTGTGTGTGTGTGTGTGTGTGTGTGTGTGTGTGTGTGTGTGTGTGTGTGTGTGTGTGTGTGTGTGTGTGTGTGTGTGTGTGTGTGTGTGTGTGTGTGTGTGTGTGTGTGTGTGTGTGTGTGTGTGTGTGTGTGTGTGTGTGTGTGTGTGTGTGTGTGTGTGTGTGTGTGTGTGTGTGTGTGTGTGTGTGTGTGTGTGTGTGTGTGTGTGTGTGTGTGTGTGTGTGTGTGTGTGTGTGTGTGTGTGTGTGTGTGTGTGTGTGTGTGTGTGTGTGTGTGTGTGTGTGTGTGTGTGTGTGTGTGTGTGTGTGTGTGTGTGTGTGTGTGTGTGTGTGTGTGTGTGTGTGTGTGTGTGTGTGTGTGTGTGTGTGTGTGTGTGTGTGTGTGTGTGTGTGTGTGTGTGTGTGTGTGTGTGTGTGTGTGTGTGTGTGTGTGTGTGTGTGTGTGTGTGTGTGTGTGTGTGTGTGTGTGTGTGTGTGTGTGTGTGTGTGTGTGTGTGTGTGTGTGTGTGTGTGTGTGTGTGTGTGTGTGTGTGTGTGTGTGTGTGTGTGTGTGTGTGTGTGTGTGTGTGTGTGTGTGTGTGTGTGTGTGTGTGTGTGTGTGTGTGTGTGTGTGTGTGTGTGTGTGTGTGTGTGTGTGTGTGTGTGTGTGTGTGTGTGTGTGTGTGTGTGTGTGTGTGTGTGTGTGTGTGTGTGTGTGTGTGTGTGTGTGTGTGTGTGTGTGTGTGTGTGTGTGTGTGTGTGTGTGTGTGTGTGTGTGTGTGTGTGTGTGTGTGTGTGTGTGTGTGTGTGTGTGTGTGTGTGTGTGTGTGTGTGTGTGTGTGTGTGTGTGTGTGTGTGTGTGTGTGTGTGTGTGTGTGTGTGTGTGTGTGTGTGTGTGTGTGTGTGTGTGTGTGTGTGTGTGTGTGTGTGTGTGTGTGTGTGTGTGTGTGTGTGTGTGTGTGTGTGTGTGTGTGTGTGTGTGTGTGTGTGTGTGTGTGTGTGTGTGTGTGTGTGTGTGTGTGTGTGTGTGTGTGTGTGTGTGTGTGTGTGTGTGTGTGTGTGTGTGTGTGTGTGTGTGTGTGTGTGTGTGTGTGTGTGTGTGTGTGTGTGTGTGTGTGTGTGTGTGTGTGTGTGTGTGTGTGTGTGTGTGTGTGTGTGTGTGTGTGTGTGTGTGTGTGTGTGTGTGTGTGTGTGTGTGTGTGTGTGTGTGTGTGTGTGTGTGTGTGTGTGTGTGTGTGTGTGTGTGTGTGTGTGTGTGTGTGTGTGTGTGTGTGTGTGTGTGTGTGTGTGTGTGTGTGTGTGTGTGTGTGTGTGTGTGTGTGTGTGTGTGTGTGTGTGTGTGTGTGTGTGTGTGTGTGTGTGTGTGTGTGTGTGTGTGTGTGTGTGTGTGTGTGTGTGTGTGTGTGTGTGTGTGTGTGTGTGTGTGTGTGTGTGTGTGTGTGTGTGTGTGTGTGTGTGTGTGTGTGTGTGTGTGTGTGTGTGTGTGTGTGTGTGTGTGTGTGTGTGTGTGTGTGTGTGTGTGTGTGTGTGTGTGTGTGTGTGTGTGTGTGTGTGTGTGTGTGTGTGTGTGTGTGTGTGTGTGTGTGTGTGTGTGTGTGTGTGTGTGTGTGTGTGTGTGTGTGTGTGTGTGTGTGTGTGTGTGTGTGTGTGTGTGTGTGTGTGTGTGTGTGTGTGTGTGTGTGTGTGTGTGTGTGTGTGTGTGTGTGTGTGTGTGTGTGTGTGTGTGTGTGTGTGTGTGTGTGTGTGTGTGTGTGTGTGTGTGTGTGTGTGTGTGTGTGTGTGTGTGTGTGTGTGTGTGTGTGTGTGTGTGTGTGTGTGTGTGTGTGTGTGTGTGTGTGTGTGTGTGTGTGTGTGTGTGTGTGTGTGTGTGTGTGTGTGTGTGTGTGTGTGTGTGTGTGTGTGTGTGTGTGTGTGTGTGTGTGTGTGTGTGTGTGTGTGTGTGTGTGTGTGTGTGTGTGTGTGTGTGTGTGTGTGTGTGTGTGTGTGTGTGTGTGTGTGTGTGTGTGTGTGTGTGTGTGTGTGTGTGTGTGTGTGTGTGTGTGTGTGTGTGTGTGTGTGTGTGTGTGTGTGTGTGTGTGTGTGTGTGTGTGTGTGTGTGTGTGTGTGTGTGTGTGTGTGTGTGTGTGTGTGTGTGTGTGTGTGTGTGTGTGTGTGTGTGTGTGTGTGTGTGTGTGTGTGTGTGTGTGTGTGTGTGTGTGTGTGTGTGTGTGTGTGTGTGTGTGTGTGTGTGTGTGTGTGTGTGTGTGTGTGTGTGTGTGTGTGTGTGTGTGTGTGTGTGTGTGTGTGTGTGTGTGTGTGTGTGTGTGTGTGTGTGTGTGTGTGTGTGTGTGTGTGTGTGTGTGTGTGTGTGTGTGTGTGTGTGTGTGTGTGTGTGTGTGTGTGTGTGTGTGTGTGTGTGTGTGTGTGTGTGTGTGTGTGTGTGTGTGTGTGTGTGTGTGTGTGTGTGTGTGTGTGTGTGTGTGTGTGTGTGTGTGTGTGTGTGTGTGTGTGTGTGTGTGTGTGTGTGTGTGTGTGTGTGTGTGTGTGTGTGTGTGTGTGTGTGTGTGTGTGTGTGTGTGTGTGTGTGTGTGTGTGTGTGTGTGTGTGTGTGTGTGTGTGTGTGTGTGTGTGTGTGTGTGTGTGTGTGTGTGTGTGTGTGTGTGTGTGTGTGTGTGTGTGTGTGTGTGTGTGTGTGTGTGTGTGTGTGTGTGTGTGTGTGTGTGTGTGTGTGTGTGTGTGTGTGTGTGTGTGTGTGTGTGTGTGTGTGTGTGTGTGTGTGTGTGTGTGTGTGTGTGTGTGTGTGTGTGTGTGTGTGTGTGTGTGTGTGTGTGTGTGTGTGTGTGTGTGTGTGTGTGTGTGTGTGTGTGTGTGTGTGTGTGTGTGTGTGTGTGTGTGTGTGTGTGTGTGTGTGTGTGTGTGTGTGTGTGTGTGTGTGTGTGTGTGTGTGTGTGTGTGTGTGTGTGTGTGTGTGTGTGTGTGTGTGTGTGTGTGTGTGTGTGTGTGTGTGTGTGTGTGTGTGTGTGTGTGTGTGTGTGTGTGTGTGTGTGTGTGTGTGTGTGTGTGTGTGTGTGTGTGTGTGTGTGTGTGTGTGTGTGTGTGTGTGTGTGTGTGTGTGTGTGTGTGTGTGTGTGTGTGTGTGTGTGTGTGTGTGTGTGTGTGTGTGTGTGTGTGTGTGTGTGTGTGTGTGTGTGTGTGTGTGTGTGTGTGTGTGTGTGTGTGTGTGTGTGTGTGTGTGTGTGTGTGTGTGTGTGTGTGTGTGTGTGTGTGTGTGTGTGTGTGTGTGTGTGTGTGTGTGTGTGTGTGTGTGTGTGTGTGTGTGTGTGTGTGTGTGTGTGTGTGTGTGTGTGTGTGTGTGTGTGTGTGTGTGTGTGTGTGTGTGTGTGTGTGTGTGTGTGTGTGTGTGTGTGTGTGTGTGTGTGTGTGTGTGTGTGTGTGTGTGTGTGTGTGTGTGTGTGTGTGTGTGTGTGTGTGTGTGTGTGTGTGTGTGTGTGTGTGTGTGTGTGTGTGTGTGTGTGTGTGTGTGTGTGTGTGTGTGTGTGTGTGTGTGTGTGTGTGTGTGTGTGTGTGTGTGTGTGTGTGTGTGTGTGTGTGTGTGTGTGTGTGTGTGTGTGTGTGTGTGTGTGTGTGTGTGTGTGTGTGTGTGTGTGTGTGTGTGTGTGTGTGTGTGTGTGTGTGTGTGTGTGTGTGTGTGTGTGTGTGTGTGTGTGTGTGTGTGTGTGTGTGTGTGTGTGTGTGTGTGTGTGTGTGTGTGTGTGTGTGTGTGTGTGTGTGTGTGTGTGTGTGTGTGTGTGTGTGTGTGTGTGTGTGTGTGTGTGTGTGTGTGTGTGTGTGTGTGTGTGTGTGTGTGTGTGTGTGTGTGTGTGTGTGTGTGTGTGTGTGTGTGTGTGTGTGTGTGTGTGTGTGTGTGTGTGTGTGTGTGTGTGTGTGTGTGTGTGTGTGTGTGTGTGTGTGTGTGTGTGTGTGTGTGTGTGTGTGTGTGTGTGTGTGTGTGTGTGTGTGTGTGTGTGTGTGTGTGTGTGTGTGTGTGTGTGTGTGTGTGTGTGTGTGTGTGTGTGTGTGTGTGTGTGTGTGTGTGTGTGTGTGTGTGTGTGTGTGTGTGTGTGTGTGTGTGTGTGTGTGTGTGTGTGTGTGTGTGTGTGTGTGTGTGTGTGTGTGTGTGTGTGTGTGTGTGTGTGTGTGTGTGTGTGTGTGTGTGTGTGTGTGTGTGTGTGTGTGTGTGTGTGTGTGTGTGTGTGTGTGTGTGTGTGTGTGTGTGTGTGTGTGTGTGTGTGTGTGTGTGTGTGTGTGTGTGTGTGTGTGTGTGTGTGTGTGTGTGTGTGTGTGTGTGTGTGTGTGTGTGTGTGTGTGTGTGTGTGTGTGTGTGTGTGTGTGTGTGTGTGTGTGTGTGTGTGTGTGTGTGTGTGTGTGTGTGTGTGTGTGTGTGTGTGTGTGTGTGTGTGTGTGTGTGTGTGTGTGTGTGTGTGTGTGTGTGTGTGTGTGTGTGTGTGTGTGTGTGTGTGTGTGTGTGTGTGTGTGTGTGTGTGTGTGTGTGTGTGTGTGTGTGTGTGTGTGTGTGTGTGTGTGTGTGTGTGTGTGTGTGTGTGTGTGTGTGTGTGTGTGTGTGTGTGTGTGTGTGTGTGTGTGTGTGTGTGTGTGTGTGTGTGTGTGTGTGTGTGTGTGTGTGTGTGTGTGTGTGTGTGTGTGTGTGTGTGTGTGTGTGTGTGTGTGTGTGTGTGTGTGTGTGTGTGTGTGTGTGTGTGTGTGTGTGTGTGTGTGTGTGTGTGTGTGTGTGTGTGTGTGTGTGTGTGTGTGTGTGTGTGTGTGTGTGTGTGTGTGTGTGTGTGTGTGTGTGTGTGTGTGTGTGTGTGTGTGTGTGTGTGTGTGTGTGTGTGTGTGTGTGTGTGTGTGTGTGTGTGTGTGTGTGTGTGTGTGTGTGTGTGTGTGTGTGTGTGTGTGTGTGTGTGTGTGTGTGTGTGTGTGTGTGTGTGTGTGTGTGTGTGTGTGTGTGTGTGTGTGTGTGTGTGTGTGTGTGTGTGTGTGTGTGTGTGTGTGTGTGTGTGTGTGTGTGTGTGTGTGTGTGTGTGTGTGTGTGTGTGTGTGTGTGTGTGTGTGTGTGTGTGTGTGTGTGTGTGTGTGTGTGTGTGTGTGTGTGTGTGTGTGTGTGTGTGTGTGTGTGTGTGTGTGTGTGTGTGTGTGTGTGTGTGTGTGTGTGTGTGTGTGTGTGTGTGTGTGTGTGTGTGTGTGTGTGTGTGTGTGTGTGTGTGTGTGTGTGTGTGTGTGTGTGTGTGTGTGTGTGTGTGTGTGTGTGTGTGTGTGTGTGTGTGTGTGTGTGTGTGTGTGTGTGTGTGTGTGTGTGTGTGTGTGTGTGTGTGTGTGTGTGTGTGTGTGTGTGTGTGTGTGTGTGTGTGTGTGTGTGTGTGTGTGTGTGTGTGTGTGTGTGTGTGTGTGTGTGTGTGTGTGTGTGTGTGTGTGTGTGTGTGTGTGTGTGTGTGTGTGTGTGTGTGTGTGTGTGTGTGTGTGTGTGTGTGTGTGTGTGTGTGTGTGTGTGTGTGTGTGTGTGTGTGTGTGTGTGTGTGTGTGTGTGTGTGTGTGTGTGTGTGTGTGTGTGTGTGTGTGTGTGTGTGTGTGTGTGTGTGTGTGTGTGTGTGTGTGTGTGTGTGTGTGTGTGTGTGTGTGTGTGTGTGTGTGTGTGTGTGTGTGTGTGTGTGTGTGTGTGTGTGTGTGTGTGTGTGTGTGTGTGTGTGTGTGTGTGTGTGTGTGTGTGTGTGTGTGTGTGTGTGTGTGTGTGTGTGTGTGTGTGTGTGTGTGTGTGTGTGTGTGTGTGTGTGTGTGTGTGTGTGTGTGTGTGTGTGTGTGTGTGTGTGTGTGTGTGTGTGTGTGTGTGTGTGTGTGTGTGTGTGTGTGTGTGTGTGTGTGTGTGTGTGTGTGTGTGTGTGTGTGTGTGTGTGTGTGTGTGTGTGTGTGTGTGTGTGTGTGTGTGTGTGTGTGTGTGTGTGTGTGTGTGTGTGTGTGTGTGTGTGTGTGTGTGTGTGTGTGTGTGTGTGTGTGTGTGTGTGTGTGTGTGTGTGTGTGTGTGTGTGTGTGTGTGTGTGTGTGTGTGTGTGTGTGTGTGTGTGTGTGTGTGTGTGTGTGTGTGTGTGTGTGTGTGTGTGTGTGTGTGTGTGTGTGTGTGTGTGTGTGTGTGTGTGTGTGTGTGTGTGTGTGTGTGTGTGTGTGTGTGTGTGTGTGTGTGTGTGTGTGTGTGTGTGTGTGTGTGTGTGTGTGTGTGTGTGTGTGTGTGTGTGTGTGTGTGTGTGTGTGTGTGTGTGTGTGTGTGTGTGTGTGTGTGTGTGTGTGTGTGTGTGTGTGTGTGTGTGTGTGTGTGTGTGTGTGTGTGTGTGTGTGTGTGTGTGTGTGTGTGTGTGTGTGTGTGTGTGTGTGTGTGTGTGTGTGTGTGTGTGTGTGTGTGTGTGTGTGTGTGTGTGTGTGTGTGTGTGTGTGTGTGTGTGTGTGTGTGTGTGTGTGTGTGTGTGTGTGTGTGTGTGTGTGTGTGTGTGTGTGTGTGTGTGTGTGTGTGTGTGTGTGTGTGTGTGTGTGTGTGTGTGTGTGTGTGTGTGTGTGTGTGTGTGTGTGTGTGTGTGTGTGTGTGTGTGTGTGTGTGTGTGTGTGTGTGTGTGTGTGTGTGTGTGTGTGTGTGTGTGTGTGTGTGTGTGTGTGTGTGTGTGTGTGTGTGTGTGTGTGTGTGTGTGTGTGTGTGTGTGTGTGTGTGTGTGTGTGTGTGTGTGTGTGTGTGTGTGTGTGTGTGTGTGTGTGTGTGTGTGTGTGTGTGTGTGTGTGTGTGTGTGTGTGTGTGTGTGTGTGTGTGTGTGTGTGTGTGTGTGTGTGTGTGTGTGTGTGTGTGTGTGTGTGTGTGTGTGTGTGTGTGTGTGTGTGTGTGTGTGTGTGTGTGTGTGTGTGTGTGTGTGTGTGTGTGTGTGTGTGTGTGTGTGTGTGTGTGTGTGTGTGTGTGTGTGTGTGTGTGTGTGTGTGTGTGTGTGTGTGTGTGTGTGTGTGTGTGTGTGTGTGTGTGTGTGTGTGTGTGTGTGTGTGTGTGTGTGTGTGTGTGTGTGTGTGTGTGTGTGTGTGTGTGTGTGTGTGTGTGTGTGTGTGTGTGTGTGTGTGTGTGTGTGTGTGTGTGTGTGTGTGTGTGTGTGTGTGTGTGTGTGTGTGTGTGTGTGTGTGTGTGTGTGTGTGTGTGTGTGTGTGTGTGTGTGTGTGTGTGTGTGTGTGTGTGTGTGTGTGTGTGTGTGTGTGTGTGTGTGTGTGTGTGTGTGTGTGTGTGTGTGTGTGTGTGTGTGTGTGTGTGTGTGTGTGTGTGTGTGTGTGTGTGTGTGTGTGTGTGTGTGTGTGTGTGTGTGTGTGTGTGTGTGTGTGTGTGTGTGTGTGTGTGTGTGTGTGTGTGTGTGTGTGTGTGTGTGTGTGTGTGTGTGTGTGTGTGTGTGTGTGTGTGTGTGTGTGTGTGTGTGTGTGTGTGTGTGTGTGTGTGTGTGTGTGTGTGTGTGTGTGTGTGTGTGTGTGTGTGTGTGTGTGTGTGTGTGTGTGTGTGTGTGTGTGTGTGTGTGTGTGTGTGTGTGTGTGTGTGTGTGTGTGTGTGTGTGTGTGTGTGTGTGTGTGTGTGTGTGTGTGTGTGTGTGTGTGTGTGTGTGTGTGTGTGTGTGTGTGTGTGTGTGTGTGTGTGTGTGTGTGTGTGTGTGTGTGTGTGTGTGTGTGTGTGTGTGTGTGTGTGTGTGTGTGTGTGTGTGTGTGTGTGTGTGTGTGTGTGTGTGTGTGTGTGTGTGTGTGTGTGTGTGTGTGTGTGTGTGTGTGTGTGTGTGTGTGTGTGTGTGTGTGTGTGTGTGTGTGTGTGTGTGTGTGTGTGTGTGTGTGTGTGTGTGTGTGTGTGTGTGTGTGTGTGTGTGTGTGTGTGTGTGTGTGTGTGTGTGTGTGTGTGTGTGTGTGTGTGTGTGTGTGTGTGTGTGTGTGTGTGTGTGTGTGTGTGTGTGTGTGTGTGTGTGTGTGTGTGTGTGTGTGTGTGTGTGTGTGTGTGTGTGTGTGTGTGTGTGTGTGTGTGTGTGTGTGTGTGTGTGTGTGTGTGTGTGTGTGTGTGTGTGTGTGTGTGTGTGTGTGTGTGTGTGTGTGTGTGTGTGTGTGTGTGTGTGTGTGTGTGTGTGTGTGTGTGTGTGTGTGTGTGTGTGTGTGTGTGTGTGTGTGTGTGTGTGTGTGTGTGTGTGTGTGTGTGTGTGTGTGTGTGTGTGTGTGTGTGTGTGTGTGTGTGTGTGTGTGTGTGTGTGTGTGTGTGTGTGTGTGTGTGTGTGTGTGTGTGTGTGTGTGTGTGTGTGTGTGTGTGTGTGTGTGTGTGTGTGTGTGTGTGTGTGTGTGTGTGTGTGTGTGTGTGTGTGTGTGTGTGTGTGTGTGTGTGTGTGTGTGTGTGTGTGTGTGTGTGTGTGTGTGTGTGTGTGTGTGTGTGTGTGTGTGTGTGTGTGTGTGTGTGTGTGTGTGTGTGTGTGTGTGTGTGTGTGTGTGTGTGTGTGTGTGTGTGTGTGTGTGTGTGTGTGTGTGTGTGTGTGTGTGTGTGTGTGTGTGTGTGTGTGTGTGTGTGTGTGTGTGTGTGTGTGTGTGTGTGTGTGTGTGTGTGTGTGTGTGTGTGTGTGTGTGTGTGTGTGTGTGTGTGTGTGTGTGTGTGTGTGTGTGTGTGTGTGTGTGTGTGTGTGTGTGTGTGTGTGTGTGTGTGTGTGTGTGTGTGTGTGTGTGTGTGTGTGTGTGTGTGTGTGTGTGTGTGTGTGTGTGTGTGTGTGTGTGTGTGTGTGTGTGTGTGTGTGTGTGTGTGTGTGTGTGTGTGTGTGTGTGTGTGTGTGTGTGTGTGTGTGTGTGTGTGTGTGTGTGTGTGTGTGTGTGTGTGTGTGTGTGTGTGTGTGTGTGTGTGTGTGTGTGTGTGTGTGTGTGTGTGTGTGTGTGTGTGTGTGTGTGTGTGTGTGTGTGTGTGTGTGTGTGTGTGTGTGTGTGTGTGTGTGTGTGTGTGTGTGTGTGTGTGTGTGTGTGTGTGTGTGTGTGTGTGTGTGTGTGTGTGTGTGTGTGTGTGTGTGTGTGTGTGTGTGTGTGTGTGTGTGTGTGTGTGTGTGTGTGTGTGTGTGTGTGTGTGTGTGTGTGTGTGTGTGTGTGTGTGTGTGTGTGTGTGTGTGTGTGTGTGTGTGTGTGTGTGTGTGTGTGTGTGTGTGTGTGTGTGTGTGTGTGTGTGTGTGTGTGTGTGTGTGTGTGTGTGTGTGTGTGTGTGTGTGTGTGTGTGTGTGTGTGTGTGTGTGTGTGTGTGTGTGTGTGTGTGTGTGTGTGTGTGTGTGTGTGTGTGTGTGTGTGTGTGTGTGTGTGTGTGTGTGTGTGTGTGTGTGTGTGTGTGTGTGTGTGTGTGTGTGTGTGTGTGTGTGTGTGTGTGTGTGTGTGTGTGTGTGTGTGTGTGTGTGTGTGTGTGTGTGTGTGTGTGTGTGTGTGTGTGTGTGTGTGTGTGTGTGTGTGTGTGTGTGTGTGTGTGTGTGTGTGTGTGTGTGTGTGTGTGTGTGTGTGTGTGTGTGTGTGTGTGTGTGTGTGTGTGTGTGTGTGTGTGTGTGTGTGTGTGTGTGTGTGTGTGTGTGTGTGTGTGTGTGTGTGTGTGTGTGTGTGTGTGTGTGTGTGTGTGTGTGTGTGTGTGTGTGTGTGTGTGTGTGTGTGTGTGTGTGTGTGTGTGTGTGTGTGTGTGTGTGTGTGTGTGTGTGTGTGTGTGTGTGTGTGTGTGTGTGTGTGTGTGTGTGTGTGTGTGTGTGTGTGTGTGTGTGTGTGTGTGTGTGTGTGTGTGTGTGTGTGTGTGTGTGTGTGTGTGTGTGTGTGTGTGTGTGTGTGTGTGTGTGTGTGTGTGTGTGTGTGTGTGTGTGTGTGTGTGTGTGTGTGTGTGTGTGTGTGTGTGTGTGTGTGTGTGTGTGTGTGTGTGTGTGTGTGTGTGTGTGTGTGTGTGTGTGTGTGTGTGTGTGTGTGTGTGTGTGTGTGTGTGTGTGTGTGTGTGTGTGTGTGTGTGTGTGTGTGTGTGTGTGTGTGTGTGTGTGTGTGTGTGTGTGTGTGTGTGTGTGTGTGTGTGTGTGTGTGTGTGTGTGTGTGTGTGTGTGTGTGTGTGTGTGTGTGTGTGTGTGTGTGTGTGTGTGTGTGTGTGTGTGTGTGTGTGTGTGTGTGTGTGTGTGTGTGTGTGTGTGTGTGTGTGTGTGTGTGTGTGTGTGTGTGTGTGTGTGTGTGTGTGTGTGTGTGTGTGTGTGTGTGTGTGTGTGTGTGTGTGTGTGTGTGTGTGTGTGTGTGTGTGTGTGTGTGTGTGTGTGTGTGTGTGTGTGTGTGTGTGTGTGTGTGTGTGTGTGTGTGTGTGTGTGTGTGTGTGTGTGTGTGTGTGTGTGTGTGTGTGTGTGTGTGTGTGTGTGTGTGTGTGTGTGTGTGTGTGTGTGTGTGTGTGTGTGTGTGTGTGTGTGTGTGTGTGTGTGTGTGTGTGTGTGTGTGTGTGTGTGTGTGTGTGTGTGTGTGTGTGTGTGTGTGTGTGTGTGTGTGTGTGTGTGTGTGTGTGTGTGTGTGTGTGTGTGTGTGTGTGTGTGTGTGTGTGTGTGTGTGTGTGTGTGTGTGTGTGTGTGTGTGTGTGTGTGTGTGTGTGTGTGTGTGTGTGTGTGTGTGTGTGTGTGTGTGTGTGTGTGTGTGTGTGTGTGTGTGTGTGTGTGTGTGTGTGTGTGTGTGTGTGTGTGTGTGTGTGTGTGTGTGTGTGTGTGTGTGTGTGTGTGTGTGTGTGTGTGTGTGTGTGTGTGTGTGTGTGTGTGTGTGTGTGTGTGTGTGTGTGTGTGTGTGTGTGTGTGTGTGTGTGTGTGTGTGTGTGTGTGTGTGTGTGTGTGTGTGTGTGTGTGTGTGTGTGTGTGTGTGTGTGTGTGTGTGTGTGTGTGTGTGTGTGTGTGTGTGTGTGTGTGTGTGTGTGTGTGTGTGTGTGTGTGTGTGTGTGTGTGTGTGTGTGTGTGTGTGTGTGTGTGTGTGTGTGTGTGTGTGTGTGTGTGTGTGTGTGTGTGTGTGTGTGTGTGTGTGTGTGTGTGTGTGTGTGTGTGTGTGTGTGTGTGTGTGTGTGTGTGTGTGTGTGTGTGTGTGTGTGTGTGTGTGTGTGTGTGTGTGTGTGTGTGTGTGTGTGTGTGTGTGTGTGTGTGTGTGTGTGTGTGTGTGTGTGTGTGTGTGTGTGTGTGTGTGTGTGTGTGTGTGTGTGTGTGTGTGTGTGTGTGTGTGTGTGTGTGTGTGTGTGTGTGTGTGTGTGTGTGTGTGTGTGTGTGTGTGTGTGTGTGTGTGTGTGTGTGTGTGTGTGTGTGTGTGTGTGTGTGTGTGTGTGTGTGTGTGTGTGTGTGTGTGTGTGTGTGTGTGTGTGTGTGTGTGTGTGTGTGTGTGTGTGTGTGTGTGTGTGTGTGTGTGTGTGTGTGTGTGTGTGTGTGTGTGTGTGTGTGTGTGTGTGTGTGTGTGTGTGTGTGTGTGTGTGTGTGTGTGTGTGTGTGTGTGTGTGTGTGTGTGTGTGTGTGTGTGTGTGTGTGTGTGTGTGTGTGTGTGTGTGTGTGTGTGTGTGTGTGTGTGTGTGTGTGTGTGTGTGTGTGTGTGTGTGTGTGTGTGTGTGTGTGTGTGTGTGTGTGTGTGTGTGTGTGTGTGTGTGTGTGTGTGTGTGTGTGTGTGTGTGTGTGTGTGTGTGTGTGTGTGTGTGTGTGTGTGTGTGTGTGTGTGTGTGTGTGTGTGTGTGTGTGTGTGTGTGTGTGTGTGTGTGTGTGTGTGTGTGTGTGTGTGTGTGTGTGTGTGTGTGTGTGTGTGTGTGTGTGTGTGTGTGTGTGTGTGTGTGTGTGTGTGTGTGTGTGTGTGTGTGTGTGTGTGTGTGTGTGTGTGTGTGTGTGTGTGTGTGTGTGTGTGTGTGTGTGTGTGTGTGTGTGTGTGTGTGTGTGTGTGTGTGTGTGTGTGTGTGTGTGTGTGTGTGTGTGTGTGTGTGTGTGTGTGTGTGTGTGTGTGTGTGTGTGTGTGTGTGTGTGTGTGTGTGTGTGTGTGTGTGTGTGTGTGTGTGTGTGTGTGTGTGTGTGTGTGTGTGTGTGTGTGTGTGTGTGTGTGTGTGTGTGTGTGTGTGTGTGTGTGTGTGTGTGTGTGTGTGTGTGTGTGTGTGTGTGTGTGTGTGTGTGTGTGTGTGTGTGTGTGTGTGTGTGTGTGTGTGTGTGTGTGTGTGTGTGTGTGTGTGTGTGTGTGTGTGTGTGTGTGTGTGTGTGTGTGTGTGTGTGTGTGTGTGTGTGTGTGTGTGTGTGTGTGTGTGTGTGTGTGTGTGTGTGTGTGTGTGTGTGTGTGTGTGTGTGTGTGTGTGTGTGTGTGTGTGTGTGTGTGTGTGTGTGTGTGTGTGTGTGTGTGTGTGTGTGTGTGTGTGTGTGTGTGTGTGTGTGTGTGTGTGTGTGTGTGTGTGTGTGTGTGTGTGTGTGTGTGTGTGTGTGTGTGTGTGTGTGTGTGTGTGTGTGTGTGTGTGTGTGTGTGTGTGTGTGTGTGTGTGTGTGTGTGTGTGTGTGTGTGTGTGTGTGTGTGTGTGTGTGTGTGTGTGTGTGTGTGTGTGTGTGTGTGTGTGTGTGTGTGTGTGTGTGTGTGTGTGTGTGTGTGTGTGTGTGTGTGTGTGTGTGTGTGTGTGTGTGTGTGTGTGTGTGTGTGTGTGTGTGTGTGTGTGTGTGTGTGTGTGTGTGTGTGTGTGTGTGTGTGTGTGTGTGTGTGTGTGTGTGTGTGTGTGTGTGTGTGTGTGTGTGTGTGTGTGTGTGTGTGTGTGTGTGTGTGTGTGTGTGTGTGTGTGTGTGTGTGTGTGTGTGTGTGTGTGTGTGTGTGTGTGTGTGTGTGTGTGTGTGTGTGTGTGTGTGTGTGTGTGTGTGTGTGTGTGTGTGTGTGTGTGTGTGTGTGTGTGTGTGTGTGTGTGTGTGTGTGTGTGTGTGTGTGTGTGTGTGTGTGTGTGTGTGTGTGTGTGTGTGTGTGTGTGTGTGTGTGTGTGTGTGTGTGTGTGTGTGTGTGTGTGTGTGTGTGTGTGTGTGTGTGTGTGTGTGTGTGTGTGTGTGTGTGTGTGTGTGTGTGTGTGTGTGTGTGTGTGTGTGTGTGTGTGTGTGTGTGTGTGTGTGTGTGTGTGTGTGTGTGTGTGTGTGTGTGTGTGTGTGTGTGTGTGTGTGTGTGTGTGTGTGTGTGTGTGTGTGTGTGTGTGTGTGTGTGTGTGTGTGTGTGTGTGTGTGTGTGTGTGTGTGTGTGTGTGTGTGTGTGTGTGTGTGTGTGTGTGTGTGTGTGTGTGTGTGTGTGTGTGTGTGTGTGTGTGTGTGTGTGTGTGTGTGTGTGTGTGTGTGTGTGTGTGTGTGTGTGTGTGTGTGTGTGTGTGTGTGTGTGTGTGTGTGTGTGTGTGTGTGTGTGTGTGTGTGTGTGTGTGTGTGTGTGTGTGTGTGTGTGTGTGTGTGTGTGTGTGTGTGTGTGTGTGTGTGTGTGTGTGTGTGTGTGTGTGTGTGTGTGTGTGTGTGTGTGTGTGTGTGTGTGTGTGTGTGTGTGTGTGTGTGTGTGTGTGTGTGTGTGTGTGTGTGTGTGTGTGTGTGTGTGTGTGTGTGTGTGTGTGTGTGTGTGTGTGTGTGTGTGTGTGTGTGTGTGTGTGTGTGTGTGTGTGTGTGTGTGTGTGTGTGTGTGTGTGTGTGTGTGTGTGTGTGTGTGTGTGTGTGTGTGTGTGTGTGTGTGTGTGTGTGTGTGTGTGTGTGTGTGTGTGTGTGTGTGTGTGTGTGTGTGTGTGTGTGTGTGTGTGTGTGTGTGTGTGTGTGTGTGTGTGTGTGTGTGTGTGTGTGTGTGTGTGTGTGTGTGTGTGTGTGTGTGTGTGTGTGTGTGTGTGTGTGTGTGTGTGTGTGTGTGTGTGTGTGTGTGTGTGTGTGTGTGTGTGTGTGTGTGTGTGTGTGTGTGTGTGTGTGTGTGTGTGTGTGTGTGTGTGTGTGTGTGTGTGTGTGTGTGTGTGTGTGTGTGTGTGTGTGTGTGTGTGTGTGTGTGTGTGTGTGTGTGTGTGTGTGTGTGTGTGTGTGTGTGTGTGTGTGTGTGTGTGTGTGTGTGTGTGTGTGTGTGTGTGTGTGTGTGTGTGTGTGTGTGTGTGTGTGTGTGTGTGTGTGTGTGTGTGTGTGTGTGTGTGTGTGTGTGTGTGTGTGTGTGTGTGTGTGTGTGTGTGTGTGTGTGTGTGTGTGTGTGTGTGTGTGTGTGTGTGTGTGTGTGTGTGTGTGTGTGTGTGTGTGTGTGTGTGTGTGTGTGTGTGTGTATAGGTGTGTGTGTGTGTGTGTGTGTGTGTATGTGTGGAAAAGAGAGAATATATTAAATCCTACTTTTTCACAGCACATTTAGTAATATGACTGCCTGAAATTTATTTTGTTCTTTCCTTGCATTTTTTTTGTTATATTAAACAAGTCAAATAGCAACTAGATATCAAAAAACTAATGGGAGAGATCAATATTTTCACTCGCTTAAAGTCAAAAATAAAAATATTTTTATTTTTATGACTAACTATATTTGACTGAGAAAATAAATTTTGTTTGTTCTTTTTTTTTCTCTTTATGTTATCTCAAGATATATATTATTAAATTTGGAAATTTTTATAAAATACACTTCACAAGTGTTAAATTATTGATATAAACAAGACTAAATAAACATTTGTAAACATTTTCTCTTCTCTCTTTTCAAAGCACAGACTGACATTGGTTAATTTACATCCAACATTAATTTACTTCAATGATCTAATTTGATTAAGATTAATAAGTTTTACAGAATCTGCGCGGATGACGGAACACGCTCGTGCCAACGAACGCAGACAGGAACAGGTATCAGGCTGTAATGGTTGCTCCAAGATCGCGAGTAACGCGTAGATCCACTGGCCTATTTTGTATTCGATTCTCCTTTCAGTTTCCACAAAGTGCACCAGATATTCAAGTACCTGCTCTACAGTTGATTGATTGAAGCAAAACAGAGTATTCAATGTGGGTTTAATTTTCTCTTTGCTACCTAAACAGAAGCTGATCCAAGTGTTTTGATCGTTTATGTCTGGCTGTAATATCAAAGAAAAAAAAAAATGATTAAACCAAAAAGTAATTCAAGATTTTTTTCAGATTTCAGGCAAGTTTATTATGTAATACTAAAAAAAAAAATTTAGATACCAAATTAATATCAGGTGCTCTCCATTTATGTTTACCCACTTGTATCTCGTCTTTCAATTGACTTACATACAGTCTTATATTTGAAAAGTCTGAGACTTGATACTGTTGCCACTCCAAGGTTGGGCTGAAACTCGGCGGTGCTTGGACACATCCTGCTAACTTTTATAGTCACATTAGTGTACAAAATTTATTAGATTTGTTGTCAATACGTAATATTACTGAAATCAACTCTTACAGTTTTAATAGATCCTCTTGAAAGTGTCATACATGATGGATCTATATCAGCTACCACTATGTCTGCACATTGTCGGGCTTCTATTCTACAAGATCAACAATTTTTTAATCATTGATTTGTTATACAGTTGATTGCAAGAGCTCCGTTCTTTATTAGTTATATTCTTGTAATGAAAGTAATTTATATATATTCGTGCTTTGGCAATAGAAATTTTTAATAAAATACATTTTTGAAAGGAACAGAGCTACAATACAATTAGATGATCCTTTTTAGTTGAACTTTCCTATACACTTCTTTGTAATAAAATAAAATAAAAATATGCATATAATTAAAACTTTAGAAAAATATGTAAAAAGTGTAAGTGAAAAAATCTTATCGTAAATTACACCACTCGTTTGATGTATTCCTCTCCGGAAATAGGTGGCAATGAAAAATTAATATCTTCGTTGATATTTCCTACTTCGAACACCGGCTGTTTCAGATAATCCATCATAATGATTTAAAATTTCACTTTTTCATGAAGAGTTCTGACATTTTGTCGAGCCATCAAGAATTTGAGTTTAAGGTTAGCTTCGCGTTGCTTTCAAGATGCTCATTACGGTTGACAACTACAACTGGCGACCAGCTGGATAAAACAACCTATAAAGCTTGGTCCATTTGAGAGAGTAATTCTGAAAATATCTCTCTTTGTACATAGTACTCTCCATAATATCTATATTTGTGATTTTTATTTGTCAAAATCGGTATCGATAATATATTTCTTTTAAATCGGTACTATAGCGACAAGTAAACTTGTTTATAGCATAATAAATAGTGTATACATATGCATTGCACAAAGTTAAATTTACATAATTAAAAAAATGCTGACATTATTAAAAATATATGCTTTAACTATCAATTTTTGTAGAAAAATACAAGAATATTCCGGTGTCATCTAATTTTTATTCCAATAGATGTAATTACGAGAAGAATTCTCAATCTTAGAGTGCACAATTATAATTTTATTTTCAAAGATATTTTTTATTACATATATTTTGTAAAAGTGCAAAAAAAAGTTTTGTTTCCTTTCGCAATTTAATTTTGTATATTTTTGTAATAAATATTGTAAAAAAAAAGAGTGAATAAAAACTAATCTGACATGTGTTATTGTTTTTTTTTCAGATACAAAATATGTCACGAGACGCGCAATCAAAAGCTTTCTTTTCGCAAAGTCGATTACTCTGATTGGCTGTGTCCCATCTGATAAAGGTATCTCTTTTTCGCCTGTGAACCCGCCAGATCGATAAAGGTAGTTAGAAGAGGAAAATTGCTGAAATTCGAAGATGAGATAACCAATTAAGAATGAAAACAAAATGTATAAAAATTGATAATATATTCACAAAAATTACAACGAAGGAATGGATAAAATAGGCGTAAAGGCACAAAGAAAAACATCCGAGAATCGAATACAAAATAACGTGCAGTGTCATTGTTATATGTATAGTTCTGCTGCGCCATTCTGCGGTTTCACCACGATTTAATGATTTAAACCTTTCACGCAGAGCGGAGATTTCGCTATTTAAAGTTAACCTCCATCACTTGTGCTCTAATTGTGGAAACTACATCTGGATTTCTAGGTGAAAGACAGAAGAAAATAATCATCATAATGAGCGAGGACGCCGATCGACTGAGTAAATATCTAAAGCATTCGCTGAAAACGGCGCCGAAATCGAATGTAAGAGATATTTATATATTTTGGAATAATATATCAATATATTACATTAAATTAGTTAGGAAATTTAATAGATGCATTAGATATATTAACGCCAATAGCACATAAAGTAAAATATTTAATTTGATAAGACTTGCCAAATTAAATATTTAGTTGTCAAACTAGATATTAAATGTTTTCTTATTTTTCGCTCGTAAGATATATCCGAATGCTTATAGGTTTTGGAATGTCGTGTCTGCGAAGAGGTTTTTACTGTGGATGGTGTAAAGGTACCACGTTTGTTGCACTGTGGACACACAGTGTGCCACGCGTGTCTGTTGCGATTGAGAACTTGCATGCAGGATCAGCAGTTTCTGCTGTGTCCCTTCGACCGGCAACCCACCGCCGTGTACGAAAATAGCGTCTACAGTCTGAAGAAGAATTTTGCACTCATCGAGCTGCTCGAACGGCTGGAGCAATCCAATAGCGAGAAGACAGTGGTGTTGGAACGCGAGAGGCATCAGTCAAATCAGTCGTGCGACGAAGACGAGGCTCACACTGCTGTTCTCTATTGCACGGTTTGCGCCACGCATCTGTGCGAGACATGCGACACCGCCACACATTCATCTAAAACATTAGGCAAGCATAGACGAGTGCCACTGTCAGAGAAGCCACGTGAAAAGCCTCGCTGTCCAATACATATGGAGCACGTGGCCGAATTCACATGCACCCAAGAAGGCTGTCACAATTCCTTGATGTGTTATCTGTGTAAAGAGTATGGCAAACACAGCATACACAAGGTAATTTTATTTATAGCTCACTTCTCAGTTTATATACATTGATACAATTTTACCTATTCTTTAAATGATAGCCGGCATTGGTGGAGGAAGAGGCCGAGAATATCAGAAAATCCATTATTGCCGCATTACAAAAGATGACACAGTTTATGGAAAGCATGAGAGACACTGCACACAAGATAGGTATTTTTTTGCTAATTTTTCTTACATATAAATAAAAAAAACGAGCCTAAATTTGGGAAAGAGAATATAAACCTTTACCTTAGTATGTATTTAAATCTAAATCTTTATATGTATTTATTTTATATATCTTATATATCTTCTATCAATCTATATTTCATATTTTTAGAAATAGTAATTGAAGAATTAGAGGGCTGGGCGGTCGAAGATGCGAGAAGAAGAGTGCGATATCATTTTGAGGAACTACGCGCTGTTCTGGCCGAACAAGAGAAAACGGCGATGGCATATATCGAGACGGAGACTCGCGGTAGATTGTGTGCGTTGAGACAGCAACAAAAAGATCTCACGACCACGAGATCACAAGTGGCCGGTGTGTGTATCCAATGCGAGAGCATACTCGATTCCGAAGACTGGAAATTATTGAGTAGCTCAGAAAAAGTCAAGGAGGTTCTAGCGACGTTGGAACAACAGCAACAACATTATGCACAATTGGGACCAGATTTTCTCAGTCCCGAATCCTCTATACCAATCATATTCAGCAGGGTATGTTAAAATTTTTCATGATAGATTATTTTGGTGAATTATAATATATAAGGTGTCCTAATTGTTCCAATTGTTTCTGGAATATTAGGATATAAATTCTTTGATTTTGAATAATTTGACTCATAGTGACTTATACAACAATTATAGTAAAGTTTTATTTTATATATATTGATCTCTTTTTTTCTTAAACTATTTCAAGTCAATCACTTTCAGATTTTAAGTAGAAATAATGCAATGATCAAATTATATAATTTGCCTTATCTATTATCTTTTTTTTTAATATATTTTTTTGAACGCATTTTTTTTTTTTTTTTTTTTTTTTGGATACTTAATAATGTATCGGTCGAATTCTATCAAGGAACAAAGATCGATATGCGCGTAGTGATCTTGGGACTGGACGGGGCGGGAAAAACAAGTATTCTATCCGCCATGCGTGGTGTCACGTTGTCGAACCCACCGATTCCCACTATCGGCTTCAATGTCGAGAGCTTAGAGTATATGAATCTCGTGTTTACTCTCTGGGACGTCAGCGGCCATCAGAAATTTAGGCCACTGTGGAAGCATTATTACCATAACACGCAAGCTGTCATTTTTGTAGTCGATGCCAGTGATAGGTCTCGTTTTGAAGAAGCGCAGAATGAATTATCAAAGATACTTTATGAACGAGAACTGAAAGATGCTCTACTTTTAATCTATGCTAATAAACAGGTTAATATAACATTCACTCGTTTGTATTGTAGATGTATATTTAATTTTGAGATAAAATGTTTTTTTATATTGATATTTGCGATGTTGATATTTGGATTATATTAAGTTTGTAATTTGTAAACTCGATTTTAAATACGATTTTGTAATTAATTTAGTTTTTAATCTAAGTGAATATATATTTTTACAGGATATTGCAGGTTGTGCGAGCCTTGAGGAGCTGGTCGATATATTTGGTTTGCATAAACTTTGTTGCGCAAGAGTATGGCATATTCAGGGCTCATCTTTAGTTACTAATACCAACGGTACCCTACAGGGTCTTGATTGGCTCTTGACACAATGCGTATAGAGTGTTCTTTCCTTTTTGTATAGAGCTAGTTATGTGGATAAAAAGTCGAGGAGACACGTTTCGCATTTACTAATGTGGCTTTCACATAAGGACAAGTCGAAGCGGATTGACATTAGGTAAATAGAAATCGTGCAAGAAAGATATTCGCGTAGTCGATGTAAAAAATGATTTATTTTCTAGGAACTATTTCTTCACAAAATAGATTCTATTGGATATTGCTATCTAGAGAATTATTATAAAGAAAAGTGTTTCTCAATCATTTTTTTATATCGACGCTCTCGATTGTACTTTCATATGCGTTAATTTTTTCTGTTTAATTTATTATTAATTAATATTCATATAAAAATTAATTTTTTTATACGCTCTGTGAGCGTGGATGACCAATATAAGTTTAACATATCTAATATATTGCTGTAGATCTCTCTATATTAGCTCGTCAATGCACGAGGCAAGTCTGCTCTATCAAATTTATCTGCGTTATACCAAAAAGAAATAATGCTCAAATTAATTTCAAACACAAATAATATCAGTTTATTTCCCAACACAAAAATTGAGCTAAAAGATTTAATCGTATTTAAATATATCATAAAATAGCTTGTATATGCATGTATATATATATATATAAAATGAAAATTAAAAGCAATTTGTACAGTCAGTTCGTACACATTACTATAAATAATGAAGATGGATTAGTAGCAGGATTAGGATAGGTTGTTTGATCGAGATGAGCGTTTAAAGCCCATGAAAATAAATTCTGAGCACATCTAGAAAAGTCATTTATTTTATTACATGTGGGTTATTGTGTTGTTGCTTTTTTTTTGATATATCATACCAATTATCATTCAGTCATAATTGCACACATTCATCCTTACGTTTTTCTTTCTTATAACTGGAGTTCTTTTTTTAATTATGCATACATTATACGAAGAAAATGAAATAATATATATTATACTATAGCATAGTATTATTTAAATTACATCTGAATTATCTTTAATGTATATAAAACACTTGACAAACAAAAACGGAACAACTTAGAGTCTTTTACGGAGCTGCGCCGATGATGGACACGGGCTGGATGACTCTTTTTATTTCTCTTTCACTAATTTTTAATATCTTTTTTTCCTTTGTATTCCATACACTCCTGATGTATCTCGTGGAAATATCAATCACTTGATTTACGCTTGCATGATCCATGCTTACAAGTTAATATTTCAGGATAATTTGCACTCGAGTAGTAAGTTATACCTGGTGACTAAAAATGTTTAGGCGCTGTGATACCAAGGCCAAAATAATTATTCAAACGTTGGAAAAATTGGGCGAGACTTTATTTTGATATCTGAAAACGAACTCAACATGACGTCCTCGTAGAAAATATGGTGGACGACATAATCGATGAGGCTATTATCCTGTTCTCATGCTATTTTTTCGCATGTCTTTAGATTACAATTTTGTGCCTGTGGGAGGATTAATACGTGTCGCAGCCACGTAGCTCCTGGAATACAGTCTGTGTGTGTTTATGTCCACGCGCGACACTTTTATTTATATTTACAATTCGTCATGCTCCTATAAAGAAAGAAAGAAAAAGCCGTTAATATAATTGATAGTATTATAATCAATACATTAATTAGAATCGACACATTCAGAAACGAGGAATTCCAATTTTTATCGTCAGCAGACATCAGAAAAAAATCAAACATCATGTGCATACAACTTTTATAAATCTTATTAAAATAAGATATAAGACTTAACATATGTAGACACTTACCTCAGCATCTGGTATATTGTTATCTTCCTCTTCAGCATTTGGTATATTGTTATCTTCATCATCAGCATCTGGTATATTATTATCTTCATCTTCATCATCTTCATCATCCTTGCTGCTTACGCTTTCTTTTACCTCTTTGTCTCTCTGTTTTCTTTCCTCCTCATCTTGCGCTTCTTTCATTTTCTTCTCACCTTCCTATAATTTTCAGAATAAACAGAATATTTTCCAATTATTTATTTCACTCATAAAAATTAAATATTAGTACGCAATGAATCAATCACATCAGTTACATAATAGGACAGATAAAGAAAAATGTTTTAATAATAAGGATCGAGTGCTTACGAAAGTAGGTTTCCAGACTTCTTCTCCGAATTTGCGCGCGACTTCCGGATCATCGGTGATTAGAACATTATCGAAAATGGTACCAGATTTAACCTGCCAGAGATCAAAGCCGACAGAGCAAATTTCATCACGCTTATATAACTCGGGATCAGCCGTGTATTCGGGGTTATCGATCTCAGGATGTACCCATGGTCCTTTATAA
Source organism: Formica exsecta (assembly GCF_003651465.1). Classification (NCBI taxonomy): domain Eukaryota; kingdom Metazoa; phylum Arthropoda; class Insecta; order Hymenoptera; family Formicidae; genus Formica; species Formica exsecta. The sequence goes on from NW_021853667.1 coordinate 1,011,700, forward strand.
TTAGGATTGTCGATTTGTTTCGGTTTCCATTCGCCCTGAAAGAATTACATAATTTTAGAAACAATGACAAAGTATAAAATTTTGAATATACATCAATTTCAATATACGAACCTTGTATTCGGGATTATCGATCATGGCTGCTTCCCATTCGCCGTCCATTTCATCATCCCAGTCCTCGGGTTTAGTAGCTTCGGGATCAGGAATGTGCTGCGGTTTATCCCAGTCCTCGGGCTTCTTATCCTCAGGGTCGTCGATGCTGATCTTATCATCCCAATCTGCAGGCTTGGTTTGAGATGGATCCTTAATCTTCTTTGGAGGCAGGAAGCCCCAATCTGCTTCCAACTCACCAGACTCTACTTCCTCATTATCGATGAGTACCTGAAGAATTATTTCATTGAGGAATCATCGAACCAAACAAATTTTCTGGCAATAGTTTTTAAGCAAATAGCGATAATATTGACATGTTGATCTTTGCCGTACGTGCACAATGAGTCATATCGCTCCTGTACAATAAACAAACAAGATAATCTTTGCTTTACGAGATCCTCTAGCACTTGTCCTCCATGGCAATTAGTGAAGACATGAGACTCTAGGCTCGATATGATAATTCATGAGCTCACATTATAATGTTATATAAATCTTTTATAGTATTGAATATTTACCTTATATGTATTATCGGGTTTAACAATCAGTGTGTATAAATGTGTGTAGATATCATCCTTGCAGCGAATATCCTTATTAATCAAAAGGTTCTTGCCTTTATAGCTAAAGATGACATGCACTTTTTTAATTCCTGGTCCACAAATGTCAGGCCCTGTATAGAAAGAGATATTGCATGTGGTCAAAATTGATATTCTTAATATATTAAAATGTATATATATATGCATAAATAACTAATATATCAGTTCATTATAATAATTTGAACTTTATTTAAGCTAATTAACTGCTATAATAAATGTATCTTCTTTGGTGCCTGCAATATGCATAATCGCTATACACAGGGCATATGAAAGAATATTGTTCTCCGAGTTCCTGTAGCACTTGCCATACACTGGTATGACCAGTGACTCTTAGGCTCGGGATCGTTATCGGTAACTATGAATTATCGATAAGGCAATCTTGATGAGAAGACTTACCAAACATTATTTCATATGGAGTTTCTCCATGCATATCTTTCTGGTCAAGTGAGCAATCAAACACTTTGACGTATCCACCACCACAGTCGATGTTTTGTTCATGCTTGACGGTGAATTGGATGACAAGGGTCTTGTCCTTATTGCTAAATGGAGTAAATTTCTTACTGATAGCGTAAAACCTTGCATCTTGTGATGTTTGAATGCCTGAGGAAAATTTGGAAAAGAAGAGAGAATACTCGTTATGTAAATGAACAAAATTTTGTATTTCATAAACTGTCCATGTATTCTTTCAAGTACCTTTATCATTTTCTACATCATTCCAGAACTTCCCGTGACTTAAAACAAATTTTCCGAATTCTTTATCTGGATGCTCAGAGTAGACCCAGTTTTGTTCCCATGAATCTGAAATGTCAATAGTTTCTTTGTGAAATGATGTACATTGTACATATAAAAAAAGAAACATTATAAAGTATACATACACGAACTACTTCAATTTAAATATATTTTATTAACACATATGTATATATGTATGCCTGTGTGTCTGTGTATAAGTATGAGACATTTATATAATGTTACACATTATTCATTAATAATGTTAATCTATGAAATCTTAATAAAAAAATGATTTTTATTAATTTATCAATTATCAACGAACAAAGCAAAAATTTATTAGAAAAATTTTATTTTGTTAATATATTTAATATTTGTGTGCAATTATGTTATATTTACACATGGTGTAATATATATTCTTTCAATTTCAAGATGATAAAAATTAATATTTAAATATTAAATGATTATATACGATTTCTGGTTACTAAATATAAATCGACAATATTTGCATGAAATTCTTATTGCAAGTCCCCGAGCAAGAGAGATAAACGAGAGGGGATAAGAACCGGTTAAATATGAAAAAGACGACGATATATAACTGTACTAACTGTCGAGAGACGAAGGGAGATAGTACTATCTCTCGTCGGCAATTTCGGCAAATTTAATTTCTATGCAAAAGATATGGAAAAATAAAGCCATAACCGTCGCGTTCCATTGTCATCAAATAAACATAAGAAGTTTGTTGTTTTCACAATTCTTTTCTTGCCTCATTCTCTATTCAGTTCTTACTCCGTTTTATATAAGCGAAAAGCGTGGAAAAAAAAAGTAGCTAAAAAGAGAAGCAAAGTCTGTCGCGTATACTTTTTACGCTTTATGCATTTAAGGTGAAACAAATATATACAGTTGAAAGAAGAATGAATAAATCCTGTAGAGATAATTCTCGTCTGCATCTGAAATCTGAATTTAACGGGATAACATCCACGTCAGTAGGAAAATTTTTTTATACTTGACGTACCTATAAGAGGATAGCCTTACGTATGGGGTGATTGGGGTTTCGGAGCGAGGGAAGGAAGAACAGGATGACAGCGCAGAATTGAACGCAAATGGACGGAGAGACCTGTAGAGAAGTCATTTTCGCCCGGCATCGAAATCTTATCTCAACGAGAGATCAAATCGGCTTGGCAATCGTCGCCCCTTGTCACGTCGTTCGCCGCTAACCGTAGAATCGAGCATGCAGATTGATCGATCTGGCGGCGTCATGTCGACGGTGGTGTGACGATGGACGAGATGCCGCGTTAGCACGACGATTGCCACGAGATACTAGACTAGACTTCCGACTGCGTGTCGGTCTCTCGATGCTTCTCATTCTCTATCTCTCTCTCTCTCCCTCTCTCTCTCTCCTACCATTGGCGCGTCGTGGCGCATATGGCCGATACCGCTTCGAAAAGTTATGAATACGACACATGTATATTGTGATGTATGTACGTGGTGAATGATTTTCTCCAGTCGCGTATGGTCAAAAACGATTTTGTACTGTATGAAATAGTAGATGTAGGCAGACGAGACGGATCGACGTCGGCCGACAGGACGACACGGAGCCACGGAAGCGCGACAGGGCGTGCGGTTACCAAGGAGAGGCCGCGTCCTCGTCCCTCCTGCGATACACGATTTCAATTCCACGCGCGTTGTCTTCTTAATTGGAAAGGACGCGGAAGATACGCAGAATGAATAAACGAGGGTGTGGTTCATCCGCGAGAAGATATCGCGGCACTCCGATCCGCCACGGTCTTCGTGGCAAAGAAAGAAGCAGCCGCCGCCGCCGCCGCCGCCGCCGCCGCCGCGAGTCTTGGCGGCCGGGTCGGCGTTTTCGCGATCGAAAGAATGATTATTACTCACCATCGGTGAATTTCTCGTCCAAGTAGATCTCCGCCGAGACAATGGCAAGCCCTAGGAATAGGACGAGTGCGATAGGAGACCGCATTTTCGGACGCGCCGATAGAACGACGTGATTCCGAAGAGACGACGACGAAGGAGGCACTTGCCACCACGACGAACTGGCCGACAATGTTCGCTCGGCGGACGTGGTTGGTGAGTTTAGCGGCCATCGGAGTAGACAGATGGAACGCGCCGATTGGCGGACGCGCGCCGACCAATCACCGCTGACCACGCTCAACTGACGTTGCGCCACACCGTGGTGGCAGTTGGCCATGCCGCGTCGCACATAACCTCGCGTTATCGCAGCCGCTTATCTGTCGTCGATACGGTAGCGTTCGGGGAAACGGAGCCGACAACAGCCGGATTTGCACGAGAGCGTTCGATGAGATGGAAGCCGTTGATTGGCTGCTACGTTGCTGTCAGGGTACGCGTCATTTTCAAACTAGTTTCAGTTTCTTCTTTAAAAAATCGCGTTTTTCTATTTCTCAATTTCTGACATTGCGTTAGAGATACTTTGGTATTTGTTATCGTTGTTATAAATTGAAATATTTTTATCTGAGAGAGGAGACAACAGATAGTTTCGAGTATTCTATTAACTCTTATCAAATACTTTACATGAAAATTTAATTAACGACGATTTTGTTATCGAGATATTATTTAGCAGTCATGTTAAAGGCATGTTAATAATATTATAATTTATTAAATACAGTATTGTTTCAAAATTGTAATTATAATCTAAATAATAGCCAATGATAATAAGCACTTATAACATGATATGTATTGTATGTGTGTACAGGCTGTTTCCTTGGCAACGAAATAGTAAACTCATGGTGAAAACGAGCAAAACAATCTATCGTGACTCACTTCAAAACAATTTAATTCGTGGATAATTTAAATTTACAAGTGATACAAAAGTCGAACGAAGATTTTGTTAGCTAAATTTAGCGACTGAACACTTGAAGCTAAAAAAAGGATAGAAAAATGCTCTCTTCGAAAGCGAACGCGGCACTGGCGCGTTTGAAAGAAATCGAGGAGAAATACAAAATAAAACGTGAGGAGCAGAAATGGAACCATAAAGAAGTGAGTATTTCTTAAAAATAAGAAAAAATAAGAGAATTAAAAAAAGTCCTGAAAAGGGAATATGTGAAACAAAAATTTCGTCAAGTTTTAAACTTTGCACAAAATATATGATGAAATATTTTATGATATATATTTTACATTTTCGTTTATTTTTACATATATTTTACATATATTTCGTATATAAAGTAGAAATAATAAATACATATACAAATATTTAATTATATTTTTTGTAGAGAGATTTTTAGAATTAAATTGTAGGTTATAGCTATAAACTAGGTTATAGTTATAAAATCATTTTTCTCTATAAATCTAATAATGAAAATTTTTACAAAATAGCGATATTGTATGATTCTAAAAAATGTAAAACACATTGCATTCCTTGTTTAGGACGCGGATAGCTCGATTAGCAGCGTTTCGATAATTCCTTCGGAAAATCCCTGGGCGGAATTAAAGAAATCATTGAAGAACGTCTCGAAGCTCAAGCTTGACATTAAGATACCAGATATGCGATTTGAAGGACGTGCGGAAGAAACAAAACTTTCATCGGAGAGTAAGAAATCAACGCCGGACAAAATGAGTCCGGAATCTTTCGAAGATGTCGAAGAAGCCGACCTTGATGTCACGATGCCGCCGAAAGATAAATCGCCGCGTTACACAGGAAAGCAAGAAAGTCTCATCTCGGACGTAACGAGTATTCAAGAGGATAGTTCGATCGAAAGCGTGCTCGATGACTCGATGATTTCGTCGAAATCACTCTCGCGCTCGAAAACGTTACGAGGAAACTTTTCCACGGCTAGTAATAAATCTTCCAAACGCGAAGAAAGGACAAAAGCGCCTGCAAAGTACAAGAAAGAGAGAGAATCCGATAAATCGTTAGATATTTCCAAGAGAAAAGCATCATCTGCTAATTCGTCGATCACAAAGCAATCGAGATCGTTCGAAAAATCGAATGAGAAGACTGTCAAAGTGCGTTCTAATCTGAAATCGAGAGAGCGTTCGATTCAAGAAAAGGTAATCATTAAAATACCGTATGTGGCTAGTTCGGATCGCTCAAGGTCTTTGCGCGATGATAGCGTTATCGAGGAATCGATCGGCACAGTGGACGACGGCAGTGAAATTATTTCGGAACTTTCTCACGCCAAGACAAGTATTACCGCTAAAACCGACGATTCTATTAAAAGTTCCAAATATTTGGCAGCTGAAAACGCTTTTGTGATGGATCCGAGCAGTTCCAGACAGCTGGCAACTGAAAGTGGATACGCGAACGACACCTTTGAAGACATTTCGAGTTCGACTATGCGGTCACAATCGCAGCCCGAAAAAATAATCGATGAGAAGCAAAAAATAGATTCATTACTCGAGGAATATAAACATCATCAAAATAATAAGAGCAACAGGTAACTTTATATGTTTAATTAATAGATACAATAGAGATATTATTTTTATATTTTTATATTTAATTTTAATATTATTTGACAATATATTTCATAATAAAACATATATTTCATAATAAAATACACATTTTTCCATAAATATATTTTTATCTTAAATAGAAAATTAATATTTTAAATAATAACTTTGCATGAAATCTATTATGTCAATAATAATAGTAATATTAATAATATAACATAAAA